>NC_069500.1:943908054-944208054 GCF_027579735.1 Bombina bombina
GTTAGGTTCCAGTAGTGCATTGCTACTCTGGAGCTGAATTTGAGGCCCGACATTCAAAACATAGACAGACCGTCAGGAAAACTGCTTTAATGGCCTTGTCGGCATTGCAGCCAATTGTCTGTTGCAATATTCTAAAAAAAAAAAGGGCATGTCTGAGCGATGCTATGTGAGCGACGATGTCTCTTTCATAGAAGTCAATGGGAGAGTGATGTCACCGCCCACATCGCAGCTCGTTAGCATTTTACTGCGGGGGGAGTATTTTAAGTGTGCTTACACGGCGCAGACAGTGCGCTTACTAAAACTAAAATTAGTTTCTTTGTAGGCATACTTCACATATTGCCGTGGGGATAGGGTTGCCAGGTGTCCAGTATTCAACTGGAGAGTCCAGTATTTTAGCAGGCTGTCCAGTAAAATCTGTACAAAAATACTGGACACTTAAATGTCCAATGTTTTCAAAGACCCGTCAGCTAAATGTAAAGGGCCTTCTTGGCCTTTATGCATTAGGATGACTGCTATCGATACCAGATAGCACTGTAATAATGCGCCTTAAGCAAAGCACAAAGATCCCATACTGAAACTGTGCAGGGTAATTGGTAGTATCCAAGAAACCTTGTTCCATAACAGTGTTACAACCTTAGGCCTAGATTTAGAGTTCGGCGGTAGCCGTCAAAACCAGCGTTAGAGGCTCCTAACGCTGGTTTTGGCCGCCCGCTGGTATTTGGAGTCAGTGATTAAAGGGTCTAACGCTCACTTTACAGCCGCGACTTTTCCATACCGCAGATCCCCCTACGCCATTTGCGTAGCCTATCTTTTCAATGGGATCTTTCTAACGCAGGTATTTAGAGTCGTTTCTGCAGTGAGCGTTAGAGCTCTAACGACAAGATTCCAGCCGCCTGAAAAAAGCAGGAGTTAAGAGCTTTCTGGCTAACGCCGGTTCATAAAGCTCTTAACTACTGTACCCTAAACTACACTAACACCCATAAACTACCTATGTACCCCTAAACCGAGGTCCCCCCACATCGCCGCCACTCGATTAAAATTTTTAACCCCTAATCTGCCGACCGCCACCTACGTTATACTTATGTACCCCTAATCTGCTGCCCCTAACCCCGCCGACCCCTATATTATATTTATTAACCCCTAACTTGCCCCACACAACGTCGCCGCAAGCTACTTAAAATAATTAACCCCTAATCTTCCGACCGCAAATCGCCGCCACCTACGTTATCCCTATGTACCCCTAATCTTCTGCCCCTAACATCGCCGACCCCTATGTTATATTTATTAACCCCTAATCTGCCCCCCACAACGTCGCCGACACCTACCTACACTTATTAACCCCTAATCTGCCGAGCGCAACCTGAGCGCTACTATAATAAAGTTATTAACCCCTAATCCGCCTCACTAACCCTATCATAAATAGTATTAACCCCTAATCTGCCCTCCCTAACATCGCCGACACCTACCTTCAATTATTAACCCCTAATCTGCCGACCGGAGCTCACCGCTATTCTAATAAATGTATTAACCCCTAAAGCTAAGTCTAACCCTAACACTAACACCCCCCTAAGTTAAATATAATTTTTATCTAACGAAATAAATTAACTCTTATTAAATAAATGATTCCTATTTAAAGCTAAATACTTACCTGTAAAATAAATCCTAATATAGCTACAATATAAATTACATTTATATTATAGCTATTTTAGGATTAATATTTATTTTACAGGTAACTTTGTATTTATTTTAACCAGGTACAATAGCTATTAAATAGTTAAGAAACTATTTAATAGTTACCTAGTTAAAATAATTACAAATTTACCTGTAAAATAAATCCTAACCTAAGATATAATTAAACCTAACACTACCCTATCAATAAAATAATTAAATAAACTACCTACAATTACCTACAATTAACCTAACACTACACTATCAATAAATTAATTAAACACAATTGCTACAAATAAATACAATTAAATAAACTATCTAAAGTACAAAAAATAAAAAAGAACTAAGTTACAGAAAATAAAAAAATATTTACAAACATAAGAAAAATATTACAACAATTTTAAACTAATTACACCTACTCTAAGCCCCCTAATAAAATAACAAAGACCCCCAAAATAAAAAATTCCCTACCCTATTCTAAAATACAAAAATTACAAGCTCTTTTACCTTACCCAGCCCTGAACAGGGCCCTTTGCGGGGCATGCCCCAAGAATTTCAGCTCTTTTGCCTGTAAAAAAAAACATACAATACCCCCCCCCCAACATTACAACCCACCACCCACATACCCCTAATCTAACCCAAACCCCCCTTAAATAAACCTAACACTAAGCCCCTGATGATCTTCCTACCTTGTCTTCACCATGCCAGGTTCACCGATCCGTCCTGGCTCCAAGATCTTCATCCAACCCAAGCGGGGGTTGGCGATCCATAATCCGGTGCTCCAAAGTCTTCCTCCTATCCGGCAAGAAGAGGACATCCGGACCGGCAAACATCTTCTCCAAGCGGCATCTTCTATGTTCTTCCATCCGATGACGACCGGCTCCATCTTGAAGACCTCCAGCGCGGATCCATCCTCTTCTTCCGACGACTAGACGACGAATGACGGTTCCTTTAAGGGACGTCATCCAAGATGGCGTCCCTCGAATTCCGATTGGCTGATAGGATTCTATCAGCCAATCGGAATTAAGGTAGGAATTTTCTGATTGGCTGATGGAATCAGCCAATCAGAATCAAGTTCAATCCGATTGGCTGATCCAATCAGCCAATCAGATTGAGCTCGCATTCTATTGGCTGTTCCGATCAGCCAATACAATGCGAGCTCAATCTGATTGGCTGATTGGATCAGCCAATCGGATTGAACTTGATTCTGATTGGCTGATTCCATCAGCCAATCAGAAAATTCCTACCTTAATTCCGATTGGCTGATAGAATCCTATCAGCCAATCGGAATTCGAGGGACGCCATCTTGGATGACGTCCCTTAAAGGAACCGTCATTCGTCGTCTAGTCGTCGGAAGAAGAGGATGGATCCGCGCTGGAGGTCTTCAAGATGGAGCCGGTCGTCATCGGATGGAAGAACATAGAAGATGCCGCTTGGAGAAGATGTTTGCCGGTCCGGATGTCCTCTTCTTGCCGGATAGGAGGAAGACTTTGGAGCACCGGATTATGGATCGCCAACCCCCGCTTGGGTTGGATGAAGATCTTGGAGCCAGGACGGATCGGTGAACCTGGCATGGTGAAGACAAGGTAGGAAGATCATCAGGGGCTTAGTGTTAGGTTTATTTAAGGGGGGTTTGGGTTAGATTAGGGGTATGTGGGTGGTGGGTTGTAATGTTGGGGGGGGGGGTATTGTATGTTTTTTTTTACAGGCAAAAGAGCTGAAATTCTTGGGGCATGCCCCGCAAAGGGCCCTGTTCAGGGCTGGTAAGGTAAAAAGAGCTTGTAATTTTTGTATTTTAGAATAGGGTAGGGAATTTTTTATTTTGGGGGTCTTTGTTATTTTATTAGGGGGCTTAGAGTAGGTGTAATTAGTTTAAATTGTTGTAATATTTTTCTTATGTTTGTAAATATTTTTTTATTTTCTGTAACTTAGTTCTTTTTATTTTTTGTACTTTAGATAGTTTATTTAATTGTATTTATTTGTAGCAATTGTGTTTAATTAATTTATTGATAGTGTAGTGTTAGGTTAATTGTAGGTAATTGTAGGTAGTTTATTTAATTATTTTATTGATAGGGTAGTGTTAGGTTTAATTATATCTTAGGTTAGGATTTATTTTACAGGTAAATTTGTAATTATTTTAACTAGGTAACTATTAAATAGTTCTTAACTATTTAATAGCTATTGTACCTGGTTAAAATAAATACAAAGTTACCTGTAAAATAAATATTAATCCTAAAATAGCTATAATATAAATGTAATTTATATTGTAGCTATATTAGGATTTATTTTACAGGTAAGTATTTAGCTTTAAATAGGAATCATTTATTAATAAGAGTTAATTTATTTCGTTAGATAAAAATTATATTTAACTTAGGGGGGTGTTAGTGTTAGGGTTAGACTTAGCTTTAGGGGTTAATACATTTATTAGAATAGCGGTGAGCTCCGGTCGGCAGATTAGGGGTTAATAATTGAAGGTAGGTGTCGGCGATGTTAGGGAGGGCAGATTAGGGGTTAATACTATTTATGATAGGGTTAGTGAGGCGGATTAGGGGTTAATAACTTTATTATAGTAGCGCTCAGGTCCGGTCGGCAGATTAGGGGTTAATAAGTGTAGGTAGGTGTCGGCGACGTTGTGGGGGGCAGATTAGGGGTTAATAAATATAACATAGGGGTCGGCGATGTTAGGGCAGCAGATTAGGGGATACATAGGGATAACGTAGGTGGCGGCGGTTTACGGAGCGGCAGATTAGGGGTTAAAAGTGTAATGCAGGGGTCAGCGATAGCGGGGGGCGGCAGAATATGGGGTTAATAAGTGTAAGGCTAGGGGTGTTTAGACTCGGGGTACATGTTAGAGTGTTAGGTGCAGACGTAGGAAGTGTTTCCCCATAGGAAACAATGGGGCTGCGTTAGGAGCTGAACGCTGCTTTTTTGCAGGTGTTAGGTTTTTTTTCAGCTCAAACAGCCCCATTGTTTCCTATGGGAGAATCGTGCACGAGCACGTTTTTGAGGCCGGCCGCGTCCGTAAGGCAACTCTGGTATCGAGAGTTGTATTTGCGGTAAAAATGCTCTACGCTCCTTTTTGGAGCCTAACGCAGCATTTGTTTGAACTCTCGATACCAGAGTTAAATTTATGGTGCGGCCAGAAAAAAACCCGCGGAGCGTTAACAGCCCTTTTAACCCGCCAAACTCCAAATCTAGCCGTTAGTTTGCTGCTGATGACGTTCACTCCAAAAAGCGGTACTTGATAGCATAACAGACCGGTCTGTTATGCTATCAAGTATCGCTTTTTGGATACACTGTTATGGAACAAGGTTTCTTGGATACTACCAATTACCCTGCACAGTTTCAGTATGGGATGTTTGTGCTTTGCTTAAGGCGCATTATTACAGTGCTATCTGGTATCAATAGCAGTCTTCCTAATACCGGTTTACAGATCACAAATCACAAGGTACTTTTGCAAGCGAAGCTAATTTACTGTTTTTTTCCGCTGCACACAAGTATAATTCCTTTGGGATTGATCCACAACCAATATAATTGCACTGGAGCTTTCACAGCGTTTGGATGTGGGACATTTATCGTGTTATTATCAAACCTTGTTTATGAACTGTTGGAGCATGCTGTTGCACTAAGTGCTCCCCTGTTTGTTGCAAAACCAGTATATTAATTGAAGTCAGGTTGGGAGCGTGCTTTATGCACTAAGTGCTCCCTATACTGTGGTTTGTCAGCAATCTGATTATGCCTGAGTTCATTTACTCCATGTATTTTATGTGTTGTGATACTTTGCACATATTAAGCTATAACATGGCGTTAAGTGTTACTTTTTTGTTCTCACAATAAATGCAAGATTGGTTTACAACATGCATTGGTGCGGGCCTTGCCATTCTTTGACTTTTGAGTTCGTATCATTACTCCTTTCTTCTCTATGTGTGTGTGTGTGTATATATATATATATATATATATATATATATATATACTGTATATGTGTATGTATGTATGTATACGCACACTCTGCTTAAGCAACCATGCGCTTGTAGTCCGTGCAGAATGTGGTTTGGTGTTGTTCTGCTGGAAAATGCACAGACATCTCTGGCCCGCAGAACACGACAGCTGTTTTTCCCAAAACTATTTGAAATGTTGACTCGTTGGACCACAAAACATGATTTTACTGGGCTACTGTCCATTTCAGATGAGTCTGAGCCCAGATAAGTCTGCGGCGCTTCTGCACAGTGTTGATGTATGGTTTCTGCTTTGCATAGTAAAGCCTTAACTTGTATCTACGTATGCAGCGGCGAATGGTGTTGACTGACAAAGGTTTACCAAAGTATTCCCGAGCCCATGCAAGGATATCCATTAGACTCATGACGGTTTTTGAGACAGTGACGTCTCAGATCACACGTATTCAGAAGTGGTTTTCGGTTTTACCAATTACGCACCGAGATTTGACCAGATTCCTTGAATCTTTTAATTATATTGTGCATTGTTGCAGTCATCCGATTTGAAATGAGTGTATATTTTCAAAAATTTGTTCCCAGTGATCCACTTTACCTGCTGGTGTGTATTACATTGTTTACAAGTATTTCCATTACCTTTTTATATAGGCATTTTAAATAGTTGATGTAGCCTGTGGTATCCCCACCTATCCTGAAAGTTTTTGGCCTTAAGGCCAAGATGTGTAAACACAGCCAGCAGAAGAAATTACACTACCAATGGGTTATAGAAGAGATAAGGTAATACAATGTTAATTTTCCATTGTTCTCTCTAAGTATTGGTGATTGGTTTATGGACAGATATAAGATAAAGAAGCATGTATATGTACACAATGTGATAAAGTAATGAGATCTGATTATACCTACAAGCTCAACCCTTTTTATTAGGTTGTGGCTTCAAAACACAAAATCAGCTAATTCATATACACAAATTAACCTTAAAAAGCAAATCTCATAAATTTTATACTCTGCAACTGGTAAAAAAAAGTAATTGGAAACAAATTATGGGGAAAACTATTTATAGTATACTGTCCCTTTAAATTCACAAAGTAAAACATCAAATAACTAAGGTGTTAATAATGTGTTTTCAATATAGTAGAGGGTGAATTGAATTTTCCAATTACTCTTTTTGTTTTTGTGGTGTTTTGCATTTTCCATACTGTCCCAACTTTTTTAGAATCGGGGTTGAATCTAAATAGCTGATTTCTAAGTATTAATAGGGCTGGTTTTCAAGTTCTCAGTCTACTGTAATAAAACATTCTTTACTAGGTGTATTACAGTATGATTAGCTTGTTTTTTATGTCATATATGAAAATGTGAGGATTTTGTAGTTTATTTATACAGTGTGGTTTACATTTTCTAATGGAGGCCATGTAAGAATTGGTCCTATTATAGATAGCTAGCTAGACCATTACAGCACTAACAAATAAGGCAAGTAAGCAACTTGGAAAAATGGAGGCCTGCACTGAAATAAGCATGGACATATCGGCTAGAGGGGTTTTCAGGTGATCCAGTTGCTGCTGTCATTACAGATATTCTTTGTGTCCTCATATATAAATATACAAACATATTTATTGCAGATATGTGGCAGAACATCTGACCATTTAATTGTTTTAGGTAGGAAACCCTTTTAATATGTCAAGGGCACTGGGAAGATTCAACGGGAAAGATAGAAGCGTCTAAAGAAAACAACCTAATCTTGCTGCAACTCAGATTAACCCCTCTAGTTAAACTATCAAATACAAATACCAATAAATGTGACAGCGCTAACTCAAAGCTACAGATTGAAGGTATTAGAGTAAGACTCTCGCAACAGAGTCAGTAATTATCTCGATATGTATTCCATTGCAAAGTCACTGAGTATCTCGTAGCAAGTAGTGGATGCAGAGAGTTGATATAACTCAAATACACATTCATAGGAGTATCAGAAATAGGTATATTACCTTACTGGAGCATGTTAAGGCATATATATCGTGGTATAAAGCTGGTGTATCTATCCTCCCCTTGGCGGTATATACTGCGGACTGAGGGACCTTGGTGCCTGGAAGAATATTACCTTTATGCTCTAATTTGTTTCGTGTAGACCACTGCAGCAGGTATGTATCGTCGAGCGCTAGTAAGCGTCTTCTCTCCTCCCTGTGCCTAGGATCATGGAAGTCACGTAACTTCCGCACAGTCAGAAGGTGGTGATTGGATCCTCCGTAATGTTACATGTGGTCCTCTTTGGTAGCAGTGATCGCTAGTAGCGATTCCTCACAGATTGCCTTACTGGGGATAGTAGCAAAGTGAATAAAAACAAAGTGATTTACTTCAGTATTAATTTGTTTCCAATGTACTTTGTTCACCTCCCTCTCTCTGGTCTGTGCACTAGACCTGGTGATGTAGATATAGGAGTTAGTTCTGAAACAAAGTTTAGCAAGTAAAGTCTGGTATCGTATACCAAGATTTCAGCCTTTTGAAGGGCTAACACATTTGGAGTGGGTACAGTCCTGGGCAACGCGTTTCGCCTCTGTAGGTCTTTATCTAGACATGTTTAGTGTAAACACTCCAAGCTTTAAAAAGGCCTCCTTTCATCCTGATTGGTTGGTCAAACCCTGATCCTTAGTTAAGGTGGACTTTCATGATCTTTATTTAGGGTGGACTCATAATGGGGCTTCCTATATGATAGTTAGATGCCTTTTTGGTCTCTCAACTTTCTTACATAATAGAAACATTTCAAACATTCAATATTAGAAATGAACTAATCAGCCTATTCTATTACTCGTGTCAGTTTTTTACAGCTATGACATTAGAACACTGAATGTCTCATATGGTTATATATACAGTAGCCTTCATTTAGTACAACATGTAATTACCTTAAACTTACTAAATTTGTATTGTCTCATGTGTATAAGGTAGTATAGCAATATAGTAGTATTTAGATAGCCATTTTCTTTATTATCATATTTACAAATCTAAGCCTATCTTATTTATATTAAATTTCTATCGGTTTTTAGCCTCCATCTTGGGAGTATTTATATATTTATTAAAATGAATAGAGTCATTAAGATAATTTTTTGCTATCTTATCTTCTGAGTCTATAAGAAGAATATAGTTGGCTTCAAATCGAGAACATGTGTATAGCTCAGAATATATTCAGATTCAAATAAGGAGTGTTTGGGGGCTTTTTCCACCCTATATAAATGGTGATATATCAA
Organism: Bombina bombina; assembly: GCF_027579735.1. NCBI lineage: Eukaryota > Metazoa > Chordata > Amphibia > Anura > Bombinatoridae > Bombina > Bombina bombina. Next base: position 943,916,906 of record NC_069500.1, read on the forward strand.
TTTCAGAATTAAAGAATTGTTTTTAAAGATAGATAATCCATTAATTACCAATTCCCCAGTTTTTCATAACCAACACAGTTATAATATACACGTTTTACCTCTGTAATTACCTTGTATCTAAGCCTCAGCAGACTGCCCCCTTATTTCAGTTATTTTGACAGACTTGCATTTTAACCAATCAGAGCTGACTCCATGGTAAATTTACGTGCATGAGCTCAATGTTATCTATATGAAACACATAAACTAATGCCCTCTAGTGGTGAAAAACTACAAAAATGCATTTAGATTAGAGGCGGCCTTCAAGGTCTAAGAAATTAGCATATGAACCTTCTAGGTTTAGCTAGAATACCAAGGGAACAAAGCAAAATTGGTGATAAAAGTAAATTGGAAAGTTGTTTAAAATTACATGCCCTATTAAAATCATGAAAGTTTTTTTTGGACTTGACTGTTCCTTTAAGTCCTTTCAGGTGTAATGTATCTAATTTGTAAATCAGTTTCTGCTTCTAATCTTAGTAACTTGTTCTCCTCCAATTTCCTCCTCTCCAATCAGATTTAACTTTCATGATGCCCCAATACTTAAAATATTTTAGGCTGTTATTATGAACCTCTCTGAAGTGGCTATATAGACATGTATCAAGGTTACCCTGTCAATACAGGACAGATGTTCCCTTATCCTTTCCCTCAAAGTCCTAGTCGTTTCTCCTATATATAATTTTTTTTGCATTTACATTCAGTTGCATATATATATAATACCTTTATCTTGGCATCTAATTAAAATCTTTAACCCTTTGAGTGCTAAGCACTTTCCCACCTGGGTGCTAAGGTTTTCTTAAAGGGTTTTTTATTTAATATTTTTAAAAATATTTTTTTTTACTTTTGTTTTATTTATTTCAGATCCCCAAGACTTACATGATTACCTTTCCAACGGTTGGTCTTGGGGGTCTGTAGCTGCTTAGATGCCTGAGATACAGGCTTCTAAGCAGCATGCCCCCCTGCTCCTATATTTAACATTGTTAATGTTAAATAAAGTTGCGCGGTGACGTCATCACGTTTATTGCGCGTAACGTCACCACGCAAAAACGGAAGCCCCGGCGATGCCTTTCATTATTTATTTCAGATCCCCAAGACTTACATGATTACCTTTCCAACGGTTGGTCTTGGGGGTCTGTAGCTGCTTAGATGCCTGAGATACAGGCTTCTAAGCAGCATGCCCCCCTGCTCCTATATTTAACATTGTTAATGTTAAATAAAGTTGCGCGGTGACGTCATCACGTTTATTGCGCGTAACGTCACCACGCAAAACGGAAGCCCCGGCGATGCCTTTCATTATGCAGCAGCACTGATCTCCGGGGTCGTAGCGGGGTGGGAGCCCCCAGATCTCCCTCAAGTTGGGAGAGTGCTAGTGACGGCTCTGAGCCGTCATTAGCACCAGAGTGGGAAACTCTGTGACGGCTCAGAGCCGTCATTAGCACTTAAGGGGTTAATAGTATATTCAAAATTATTGGATGTTGAAATGAGAGTTTTCAGTTTGTTGCTATATTGGCATGCTCTACATCCAAAACATGGAAAGAATCCCTTCAGTTTTTGACCCTCCATACCTACTTGATCGTTTTTCTTTGTAATTTGTGTTGGCTCACTAGGGGCCAATAGGTTTTTTAAATTTCTGGCTTTTCTGTATAGAATTTCTGGTCTATCTACCACTTTTTCTCCTATGACTGGGTCTGTTTGTATTAGGTGCCAGTGTCTCTTTAGAATCTTACTTATTAATTGATTGTCATGGTTGAAATCTGTGATAAATGGAACATTTATTACACTCTCGTCTGTATTTTGATACTTATTATTTTTTGTTTATATGTTAGCAAACTATTTCTATCTCTTCTATCAATATCTGTTTTGCTTGATTTAATATATCTATATTCTAACCCCTATCTGTGAATTTTTGGGCACTGGGAAATCAGGTAAAATCTCGAATCTTATGATAAATGGAAGCCTTATTATTCTATAGTAGTTCTGCTTACATACAAACCCAGTACAAAAGGGGTGTCTTGCAGGGGAATAATATATTGTATTACTACAAATGTAAAGTGTGTTTTTCTCTATAGGCAGGTTGTTTCGTCCTCGTTGGGGCTCTTCAGTATGATGTAGGTGCTATGTTATTGAACTCAAACATTGATTTTAGGTTTACAGCTATATGCCAGTTTTGCTGATTACATTAATTTTCTTACCACACTGAAAACGTGAAATGAATGCTTGAGCAGATCAGCAACTCGAACCATAGACAGCCTGTTTGGCCCGTTCGGGGCTCCACCCCTCCATTTTTTAATCTTAGCAATAAACAAATATACTTATCTGTGCAAAATTGCAACACTTATAATTCAAAATCCATTTCAATATAATGGGCTCGAGGACATCAGCATCAACCATAATGACTTGAATGAGAGAGTCCCAAAAGAGCAAAACAGGCTGTCTATGGTTGATGCTGTGGCGTTTAAGCCTCAAGTATTTCTCAGTTTGCTACACTATTGTTTTAAACTGACAGGAGCATAAAGGGTGCCATATTAAAAATGCATTTTGAATAAGTAATACACTCTGTGGGATAATTTGTATTTCTATGCATAGTATATTTATGCCTTGCTGAACTAAATTATATGGAGGATTTATCTCACTCTATTAACAACAATGCATTTATTTGCTACAATGGGATTCCCTGCTCTTTAGGATTTCCATGGGTGTAAGTGCAGACCCTGTTCCAAGGAGCTTACAATCTAGTGTTTTAGTGCTTTGCTTAAAGAGCTTACAATCTTGTGTTTAAGGAGAACTTACCTCTGGGTACTTACATTGTAGAGAAATAAAAGAAATCCCTGATGTAAGACTGCACTCAACATGTGACATAACACTAGTCCCTCTGAAATCTTTAATCTTCCTGCCACTTGCCATTGAGTATTCCAGTCTTTATTATACTGCTTGCCAGATATGAATCAGTCTATGGACATCTTGTAATGATTTTTCATCCAATGCAAGAAGATAGGTGCATGACACACTGTACCTTATAATGCAGTATTTTTTTTCAGTTTCTAATCTGAGGTATAAAATACAGGACCATACCATGACGTATCAAATCTTGTGTTTCACTAGGACTCTCTGCTTCACAAATCCAACAGTAGTACTTGTCCCACGATGACTGTAGACATTTAAGTTTAGTGTCAGACATGGTAGTCCTTGTTCTAGGGTGCTGCAGTTCTCAGATAAAATTGTAAACCAGCTACAAGGTGCTTATAACCTAATAGTATTATTAGTGTCCATACGCCAGAGCATTGCATTGAGGATATAAGTGCAAACATATTAATCATATCGTATTCTCTTAACACATTATACAGATATGTACAGTGAGAGTGGATTTAAGCCATTCAATTTGATTTAATATCAGTTTATTAAAGTTATAGCAGTGTAAGTGTAATGAATCAAGTTCTAGTGTCACAGAGATGATTTGTATCTCTTATATAAATAAGCCTTGAAAAGTACAGAAATCTTTAAAGATACAGAACCAAGTTAAAGCTAAAGATTTTTATGAAATGGTAAAGTACAGGAAAGCACAACAGAAATGTGAGAAATTATCTGACTTTACTGCACATGTCTGTAGACTCTTGTAGCAGGATATGTATTTACAATCTAGTGTGGTAATGAGATGTCTTGCTCAAAGAACTTACAAACTTGTTTAATCTCAGAAAATCTTACCTTAGATACTTACAGTTTAGTAAAATAAAAATCCTTAAAGGTTGCTGGCTAGATTTACATCAGTCTGATCTGAATTTATTTCAGATCGCCAGTTGTCTTTTCTTCATCTGGGTCAAGCAGAAAAAACAGCTGCACTAGATGCTTCACCTTACAGTACAGTGTTTAATGAGGGTCCCAGGACCAGTGAGTTTGCGGCGTGAGGACATCTGCCATCAGTGAGTATACTGCTGGCCAGATGTGCATTAGTCTGACCTGAATTTATTTCAGATCGCCAGTTGCCTTTTCTTCATCCGGGTCAAGCAGAAAAAACAGCTTGCATCAGATGCGGCACCTTTAAGTACAGCGTTTAAAGGGACATGAAACACGAAATTTTTCTTTCATGATTCAGAAAGAGAATACAATTTTAAACAACTTTCCAATTTACTTCTATTATTTAATTTGCTTCCTTCTCTTGTTATCCTTTGCTGAAAGGTTTATCTAGGTAAGCGCAGGAGCCGCAAAGAACCTATGTTCTAGCTGCTGATTGGTGACTGCATATATACAGTTGTGCTCATAAGTTTACATACCCTGCAGAATTTATGATTTCTTGGCCATTTTTTCAGAGAATATGAATGATAAAACAACAACTTTTCTTTCACTCATGGTTAGTGTTTGGCTGAAGCCATTTATTATCAATCAACTGTATTTACTCTTTTTAAATCATAATGACAACAGAAACAACCCAAATGACCCTGATCAAACGTTTACATGCCCTGGTGATTTTGGCTGATAACATGCACACAAGTTGACACAAAGGGGTTTGAATGGCTATTAAAGGTAGCCATCCTCACCTGTGATCTGTTTTCTTGTAATTAGTGTGTGTGTATAAAAGGTCAATGAGTTTCAGGACTCCTGATAGACCCTTGCATCTTTCATCCAGTGCTGCACTGATAATTCTGGATTCTGAGTCATGGGGAAAGCAAAAGAATTGTCAAAGGATCTGCGGGAAATGGTAGTTGAACTGTATAAAACAGGAAAGGGATATAAAAAGATATCCAAGGAATTGAGAATGCAAATCAGCAGTGTTCAAACTCTAATAAAGAAGTGCAAAATGAGGGGATCTATTGAAACTAAACCACGGTCAGGTAGACCAACTAAAATTTCAGCCACAACTGCCAGGAAAATTGTTCAGGATGCAAAGACAAACCCACAAATAACTTCAGGTAAAATACAGGACATGTGGTGTGGCTGTTTCAAGATGCACAATAAGGAGGCACTTGAAGAAATATGGGCTGCATGGTCGAGTCGCCAGAAGAAAGCCATTACTAGGCAAATGCAACAAAGTATCCCGCTTACAATAAGCCAAACAGCACAGAGACAAGCCTCAAACCTTCTGGCACAAAGTCATTTGGAGTGATGAGACCAAAATTGAGTTTTTTGGCCACAACCATAAACGCTACATTTGGAGAGGAGTCAACAAGGCCTATAATGAAAGGTACACCATTCCTACTGTGAAACACGGAGGTGGATCGCTGATGTTTTGGGGATGTGTGAGCTACAAAGGCACAGGAAATTTGGTCAGAATTGATGGCAAGATAAAATGCAGTATGTTATCAAACTGAACCCTTAATTTTCCACTTCTTGATTAGAGTTTGAACACTGCTGATTTGCATTCTCAATTCCTTGGATATCTTTTTATATCCCTTTCCTGTTTTAATACAGTTCAACTACCTTTTTCCCACAGATCCTTTGACAATTCTTTTGCTTTCCCCCATGACTCAGAATCCAGAAACGTCAGTGCAGCACTGGATGAAAGATGCAAGGGTTTTACAGGAGTCCAGAAACTCATTGACCTTTATACACACACACTAATTACAAGCAAACAGATCACAGGTGAGGATGGTTACCTTTAATAGCCATTCAAACCCCTTTGTGTCAACTTGTGTGCATGTTATCAGGCCAAAACCACCAGGGTATGTAAGCTTTTGATCAAGGTCATTTGAGTAGTTTCTGTTGTCATTATGATTTAAAAAGAGTAAACACAGTTGATTGATAATAAATGGCTTCAGCCAAACACTAACCATGAGTGAAAGAAAAGTTTTTGTGTTATCATTCATATTCTCTGAAAAATGGTCAAGAAATCCTAAATTCTGCCAGGGTATGTAAACCTATGAGCACAACTGTATATACTGTTTGTCATTGGCTCACCCATGTGTTCAGTTAGAAACCAGTAGTGCACTGCTGCTCCTTCAACACATGATACCAAGAGAATGAAACAAATTAGATAATAGAAGTAAAATAGAAAGTTGTTTAAAATTGTATGTTCTACCTAAATCATAAAAGAACATTTTTGGATTTCATGTCCCTTTAAAGAGGGTCCCAGCACCAGTGAGTTTTCAGTGTATAAATTGCAGACCCATGCCTTTTATATTCTAGGCCTTTATTAGAAGTCCTTGCTTTAGAGCATTTGCAGACTAATGATGTAGTAATTCTTACCACCCTTAAAGCTGATTTAAAGCCTTTACTGCAAGCTGCAAGTCTTATAAAGATATGTAGAGGAAGCACATACAGGCATTGGCGTGTCCTACAGTTATTGCAATAATGTGTTTAAAATAATTATTTTAAAACTTAAAATATGTATTAAATTATATGTATTTTTTTTAAAGTGAGAAGATAATATTAATCATTATTATGTACAGTTTGTATGCTATGTTTCCTCTGCGTACTGGTGCCCATAGCAACCTACAAAGTTTAGCTATTACTTTTTCCATTTATCTGTATTATTTTACAATGTATATAAATGTGACTTAGTATTATTCAGTTACTGAGTTGGGGTGATCATGGTAACACTACCTGTAGTAATTGGTGTTCATACCTGCAGCTCCCACTGGATGCCATTTGCATTGTGTTGGAGGTAGTCACTGTTCTTCATACCAGCACATATACAGAGCTGTGGTTGTAAAGCAGTAGCTGTACTGTAATCTACAGGCTGCACCTGCATTGAAACACCCATTTAAGATAATTGGGGTTTCTAAGTGACAACATATATATTACAAGGTGACAAAGTTTTTATATATGCGCTAGCACTTTTTGCAGACTTTACAGACTGTTTACAAATGTGAAATAAAGATATAAGATAACTAATACTTACATGTCAGTGATTACTGAAGCTCAACAGGATCAGTCTGGCAACTCTAGTAAAGTGAGCAGCAGTTATGAGGGTGGTGGTTTGTGTTGTCAGTTGGTTTTGTGACATAAATGCTTCATCACATAATCCACTCCCCTAAGGCTGTCACCATGACAACCAGGCATCTCATTATACCATGACTCTCAGTTTAGCATTTAGTTATGTTAATAGTGTAGCTTTAACATAAGATGCCTACCTCACTGACGAGGCCCATAGGAGGCCGAAACAATCGTCTGGGGTTATCATGTTCCTTGTTCAGTGGAGAATTGCCTGGTATTTCGGGGCTGGACTGACCTTACTTGGCGGGATCAGACTGATATACTACAGGAAAGTCTTCCTCTGTAAAAATTGCACTGGTCTAAAAGAGGCTGCTCCTGGGTGGTAAATCGCCATAGAACTAGCTGATGAGCTGTTGTTCGTTCCTGGTAGAGCGCTTCTCTCTTCATATGCAAATTAATATGACCCTAGGAAGGTTTCCCTATGGGTGATGGGGGAAACCAAATGTGGACTCCTTGCCCAGTGTGTTTAGAGGAATGTGGCTGCACCTCACCGACGAGGCCCATAGGAGGCCGAAATGATCATCTGGGGTTGTCATGTTCCTTGTTCAGTGGATAATTGCTTGGTATTTCGGGGCTGGACTGACCTTACTTGGCGGGATCAGACTGATATAGTACAGGAAAGTTTTCCTTTGTGAAAAGCACACTGGTCTAAAAGAGGCTGCTCCTGGGTGGTAAATAGCCATAGAACTAGCTGATGAGCTGTTGTTCATTCCTGGTAGAGAGCTTCTCTCTTCGTATGCAATTTAACATAAGATGTTTAACCTTTTAAGGCCGGTATGACGTTCTATTCAGTCCTAAACGCGCCGGGCTTTAGTGCCGTTAGGACGGAATAGAATGTCATAGCCGTTTGGCTGTCCTAAAGCCAACCAGGGACGCCGCCCTGACCTGATCCCATCATTGAAATCTCATGCATGATCGCAGGATTTCAATTTGTTTACATCGGACAAAGTAACCCGGTCATCAAAGGGTTAATTATGCATAATAAAACAACTTCGTAATATACTCTATTTATTTTGCCCCTTTTCATGTAATTTAGCTCTGAAAATTGTACATTGAGTTGGAACTGCATTCTGATGACTTTTCAGAGTTAACTGCATCAAATCTTTTCCTAATTGGTTCTAATAGATAACAACAACTGCACGCAATTCACTTTATACTAACTTAAAGGGTCAAACAAGTTGGGATAGAGACAAAATATAATATGTACTTGAGGACTGATGACGGTCCTGAACCGTCATGACTTAAAACGAGCAGCGGGAGCGATCAGAGATTGCTTCTGCCGAAATACCGCTGTTACTATCTGACAGGCATGTGAGGCAGATAGTAACAGCCAATTATTATGTTTGTGACAGTGTTACAATGTCACTATTGATACATTTTAAAAATATATATTTTGAAACAGCAATGTCCTACTTATACTTATAGCCCTATAACTTGCAAAAAAGCATGTAAACACTGGGTGTTTTTAAACTCAGGACAAAATTTTTAACCTATTTAGCAGTTTTCTTTCATTAGCTTTTGTAGATAAATGAAAGTTTTTTTTCAGTAAAAAAACATGTTTTTGTTTTTTTTAAATTTTCACCATATTTTATTTTTTTTAAAGTAAATTACATGACATGCTACAAATAATGGTATGTAAAGAAAGCCCTTCTTGTCCTAAAAAAAACAATATATAATTTGTATGGGAACAGTAAATGAGAGAGGAAAATTACAGCTAAACACAAACACCACAAAAGTGTTAAAACAGCCCTGGTCCTTAAGGGGTTAAAGGGTCACTGAACCCTTTTTTTTTTTTCTTTCGTGATTCAGATAGAGCCTGCAATTTTAAGCAACTTTCTAATTTACTCCTATTATCAATTTTTCTTCGTTCTCCTTTTCGAATAAAGATACCAAGAGAATGAAGAAAATTTGATAATAGGAGTAAATTAGAAATTTGCTTAAAATGGCATGCTCTATCTGAATCACAAAAGAAAAAATTTGGGTTCAGTGTCCCTTTAAGTACTTTACCTGCAAATTTCTACTGCAGTGCCTCACCATTAACCCTTTCTTTTTAGTTTCTGAATTGTAAAGCTATAACTCACCCACACAATTCCTTTTATGGCTGTATCTATATCTATGGTTGCTTTTGGTAGAATACAAAAATGAATAAGGATTATCTGCTGGTCATTGAAATACAATGCCTGTGTCTAAACACTGATAAGGGTGGGGGGAGTTGACTGCCCCAGGCAGCTTAGCTATGTAATTCATTTTGCTTATTTTTGAAATTTATTTTAAAATACTTACCAGCAATTTTTAAACAATTTTTTTATGCAACCTACTTTTAATTAATTAGCCCTTTTAGGATTTAGACAGATCTCAACCTGTTTTATGTCCCTTTAATGGCAATGATTAGCCTTGCCGTCTGCCGACTTCAAATAAGGCGCGTGTTGGGTGCGGTTTTTCTATTGAAAACCAATTGCAGTAAACAGGATTTGATTTCTCTTGTTAAGTGTATCCAATCCACGGTTCATCCATTACTTGTAGGATATTCTCCTTCCCAACAGGAAGTTGCAAGAGGATCACCCACAGCAGAGCTGCTATATAGCTCCTCCCCTCACTGCCATATCCAGTCATTCTCTTGCAACTCTCAACTAAGATGGAGGTCGTAAGAGGACTGTGGTGTTTTATACTTAGTTTATTTTCTTCAATCAAAAGTTTGTTATTTTTAAATGGTACCAGGAGTGTGCTGTTTATCTCAGGCAGTATTTAGAAGAATAATCTGTCTGCGTTTTCTATGATCTTAGCAGAAGTAACCAAGATCCTTTGCTGTTCTCACATATTCTGAGGAGTGAGGTAACTTCAGAGGGGGAATAGCGTGCAGGTTTTCCTGTAATAAGGTATGTGCAGTTAAAATATTTTTCTAGGGATGGAATTTGCTAGAAAATGCTGCTGATACCGAAGTAATGTAAGTAAAGCCTTAAATGCAGTGATAGCGACTGGTATCAGGCTTATTAATAGAGATACATACTCTTATAAAAGTGTATTTAAAACGTTTGCTGGCATGTTTAATCGTTTTTTTACATATGTTTGGTGCTAAAACTTATTGGGGCCTAGTTTTTTTCACATGGCTGGCTTGATTTTGTCTAGAATCAGTTCCCTGAGGCTTCCCACTGTTGTAATATGAGTGGGAGGGGCCTATTTTGGCGTTTTTTTGCACAGCAAAAATTACAGACACAGACATCCAGCTTCTTCTTGCATGATCCAGGACTTCTCTGAAGGGCTCAAAAGTCGTATTGAGGGAGGTAAAAAGCCACAGTAGAGCCGTTTTTGGTATTAAGGGGTTAATCATCCATTTGCAAGTGGGTGCAATGCTCTGCTAACTTATTACATACACTGTAAAAATTTCGTTAGTGTAACTGCATTTTTTCACTGTTATTTCAAAATTTGGGAAAATTTGTGTTTCTTAAAGGCGCAGTAACGTTTTTTATATTGCTTGTAAACTTGTTTTAAAGTGTTTTCCAAGCTTGCTAGTCTCATTGCTAGTCTGTTTAAACATGTCTGACACAGAGGAACCTACTTGTTCATTATGTTTTGAAAGCCATGGTGGAGCCCCATAGGAGAATGTGTACTAAATGTATTGATTTCACCTTAAACAGTAAAGATCAGTCTTTATCTATAAAAGAATTATCACCAGAGGGTTCTGTCGAGGGGGAAGTTATGCCGACTAACTCTCCCCACGTGTCAGACCCTTCGCCTCCCGCTCAGGGGACGCATGCTAATATGGCGCCAATTACATCAGGGACGCCCATAGCGATTACCTTGCAGGACATGGCTGCAATCATGAATAATACCCTGTCAGAGGTATTATCTAGATTGCCTGAATTAAGAGGCAAGCGTGATAGCTCTGGGGTTAGGAGAGATACAGAGCGCGCAAATGCTGTTAGAGCCATGTCTGATACTGCGTCACAGTATGCAGAACATGAGGACGGAGAGCTTCAGTCTGTGGGTGACATCTCTGACTCGGGGAAACCTGATTCAGAGATTTCTAAATTTTAAATTTAAGCTTGAGAACCTCCGTGTATTGCTTGGGGAGGTATTAGCTGCTCTGAATGACTGTAACACAGTTGCAATTCCAGAGAAATTGTGTAGGCTGGATAGATACTATGCGGTGCCGGTGTGTACTGACATTTTTCCTATACCTAAAAGGCTTACAGAAATTATTAGCAAGGAGTGGGATAGACCCGGTGTGCCCTTTTCCCCACCTCCTATATTTAGAAAAATGTTTCCAATAGACGCCACTACACGGGACTTATGGCAGACGGTCCCTAAGTGGAGGGAGCAGTTTTCTACTTTAGCAAAGCGTACCACTATCCCGGTTGAGGACAGTTGTGCTTTTTCAGATCCAATGGATAAAAAATTGGAGGGTTACCTTAAGAAAATGTTTATTCAACAAGGTTTTATTTTACAGCCCCTTGCATGCATTGCGCCTGTCACTGCTGCAGCGGCATTCTGGTTTATTAAAATTATTGACAAGCTTAGAACGCTTAAGCTAGCTAACTCATTTGTTTCTGATGCCATTGTTCATTTGACTAAACTAACGGCTAAGAATTCCGGATTCGCCATCCAGGCGCGTAGGGCGCTATGGCTTAAATCCTGGTCAGCTGACGTGACTTCAAAGTCTAAATTACTCAACATTCCTTTCAAGGGGCAGACCTTATTCGGGCCTGGCTTGAAGGAAATTATTGCTGACATTACTGGAGGCAAGGGTCATACCCTTCCTCAGTACAGGGCCAAATCAAAGGCCAAACAGTCTAATTTTCGTGCCTTTCGAAATTTCAAGGCAGGAGCAGCATCAACTTCCTCCGCTTCAAAATAAGAGGGAACTGTTGCTCATTCCAGACAGGCCTGGAAACCTAACCAGTCCTGAACAAGGGCAAGCAGGCCAGAAAGCCTGCTGCTGCCCCCAAGACAGCATGAAGGAACGGCCCCCTATCCGGAAACGGATCTAGTGGGGGGGCAGACTTTCTCTCTTCGCCCAGGCGTGGGCAAGAGATGTTCAGGATCCCTGGGCGTTGGAGATCATATCTCAGGGAATCTTCTGACTTCAAAGCTTCTCCTCCACAAGGGAGATTTCATCTTTCAAGGTTATCAGCAAACCAGATAAAGAAAGAGGCATTCCTAAGCTGTGTGCAAGACCTCCTAGTAATGGGAGTGATCCATCCAGTTCCGCGGATGGAACAAGGACAGGGATTTTATTCAAATCTGTTTGTGGTTCCCAAGAATGAGGGAACCTTCAGACCAATCTTGGATCTAAAGATCTTAAACAAATTCCTCAGAGTTCCATCATTCAAATGGAAACTATTCGGACCATCCTACCCATGATCCAAGAGGGTCAGTACATGACCACAGTGGACTTAAAGGATGCCTACCTTCACATACCGATTCACAAAGATCATCATCGGTTCCTAAGGTTTGCCTTTCTAGACAGGCATTACCAATTTGTAGCTCTTCCCTTCGGGTTGGCCACTGCCCGAGAATTTTTACAAAGGTTCTGGGCTCACTTCTGGCGGTTCTAAGACCGCGAGGCATAGCGGTGGCTCCGTATCTAGACGACATCCTGATACAGGCGTCAAGCTTTCAAATTGCCAAGTCTCATACAGAGATAGTTCTGGCATTTCTGAGGTTGCATGGGTGGAAAGTGAACGTGGAAAAGAGTTCTCTATCACAACTCACAAGAGTCTCCTTCCTAGGGACTCTGATAGATTCTGTAGAGATGAAAATTTACCTGACGGAGTCCAGGTTATCAAAACTTCTAAATGCTTGCCGTGTCCTTCATTCCATTCCACGCCCGTCAGTGGCTCAGTGCATGGAAGTAATCGGCTTAATGGTAGCGGCAATGGACATAGTGCCATTTGCGTGCCTGCATCTCAGACCGCTGCAATTATGCATGCTAAGTCAGTGGAATGGGGATTACTCAGATTTGTCCCCTCTACTAAATCTGGATCAAGAGACCAGAGATTCTCTTCTCTGTGGCTTTCTCGGGTCCATCTGTCCAAGGGTATGACCTTTCGCAGGCCAGATTGGACGATTGTAACAACAGATGCCAGCCTTCTAGGTTGGGGCGCAGTCTGGAACTCCCTGAAGGCTCAGGGATCGTGGACTCAGGAGGAGAAACTCCTCCCAATAAATATTCTGGAGTTAAGAGCAATATTCAAGGCTCTTCTAGCTTGGCCTCAGTTAGCAACACTGAGGTTCATCAGATTCAGTCGGACAACATCACGACTGTGGCTTACATCAACCATCAAGGGGGAACCAGGAGTTCCCTAGCGATGTTAGAAGTCTCAAAGATAATTCGCTGGGCAGAGTCTCACTCTTGCCACCTGTCAGCGATCCACATCCCAGGCATAGAGAACTGGGAGGCGGATTTTCTAAGTCGTCAGACTTTTCATCCGGGGGAGTGGGAACTCCATCCGGAAATGTTTGCTCAACTGGTCCATCGTTGGGGCAAACCAGAACTGGATCTCATGGTGTCTCGCCAGAATGCCAAGCTTCCTTGTTACGGATCCAGGTCCAGGGACCCGGGAGCAACGCTGATAGATGCCTTAGCAGCTCCTTGGTTCTTCAACCTGGCCTATGTGTTTCCACCGTTTCCTCTGCTCCCTCGACTGATTGCCAAAATCAAACAGGAGAGAGCATCGGTGATTTTGATAGCGCCTGCGTGGCCACGCAGGACCTGGTATGCAGACCTAGTGGACATGTCATCTCTTTCACCATGGACTCTGCCTCTGACTGCATGGAGATTGAACGCTTGATTCTATCAAGGCGTGGCTTCTCCAAGTCAGTCATTGATACCTTAATACAGGCTTGGAAGCCTGTCACCAGGAAAATCTACCATAAGATATGGCGTAAATATCTTTATTGGTGAGAATCCAAGAGTTACTCATGGAGTAAGGTTAGGATTCCTAGGATATTGTCCTTTCTCCAAGAGGGTTTGTACAAAGGCTTATCAGCTAGTTCTTTAAAAGGACAGATCTCTGCTCTATCTATTCTTTTGCACAAGCGTCTGGCAGAAGTTCCAGACGTCCAGGCATTTTGTCAGGCCTTTGGTTAGGATTAAGCCTATGTTTAAAACTGTTGCTCCCCCGTGGAGCTTAAACTTGGTTCTTAAAGTTCTTCAGGGAGTTCCGTTTGAACCCCTTCATTCCATTGATATTAAACTTTTATCTTGGAAAGTTCTGTTTTTGATGGCTATTTCCTCGGCTCGAAGAGTCCTCTGAGTTATCTGCCTTACATTGTGATTCTCCTTATCTGATTTTTCATTCAGACAAGGTAGTTCTGCGTACCAAACCTGGGTTTTTAACCTAAGGTGGTTTCTAACAGGAATATCAATCAAGAGATTGTTGTTCCATCATTGTGTCCTAATCCTTCTTCAAAGAAGGAACGTCTTTTGCATAATCTGGACGTAGTCCGCGCCTTGAAGTTTTACTTACAGGCTACTAAAGATTTTCGTCAAACATCTGCCCTGTTTGTCGTTTACTCTGGACAGAGGAGAGGTCAAAAAGCTTCGGCAACCCTCTCCCTCCTTTTGGCTTCGGAGCATAATACGCTAGCCTATGAGACTGCTGGACAGCAGCCCCCTGAAAGGATTACAGCTCATTCTACTAGAGCTGTGGCTTCCACCTGGGCCTTTAAAAATGAGGCCTCTGTTGAACAGATTTGCAAGGCTGCGACTTGGTCTTCGCTTCACACCTTTTCAAAAATTTTATAAATTTGACACTTTTGCTTCTTCTGAGGCTGTTTTTTGGGAGAAAGGTTTCTACAGGCAGTGGTTCCTTCCGATTAAGTTCCTGCCTTGTCCCTCCCATCATCCGTGTACTTTAGCTTTGGTATTGGTATCCCACAAGTAATGGATGATCCGTGGACTGGATACACTTAACAAGAGAAAACATAATTTATGCTTACCTGATAAATTTATTTCTCTTGTAGTGTATCCAGTCCACGGCCCGCCCTGTCCTTTTAAGGCAGGTCTAAATTTTAATTAAACTATAGTCACCACTGCACCCTATGTTTCTCCGTTCTCGTCTTGTTTCGGTCGAATGACTGGGATATGGCAGTGAGGGGAGGAGCTATATAGCAGCTCTGCAGTGGGTAATCCTCTTGCAACTTCCTGTTGGGAAGGAGAATATCCTACAAGTAATGGATGATCCGTGGACTGGATACACTACAAGAGAAATAAATTTATCAGGTAAGCATAATTATGTTTTTGTTAAATGTTTACACCTGGCTGATATGTTATTCTACAGGGCCAGTAACAGAAATGTATTATATTTACTGTCCCTTTTAAGTTCTAACAAAAACTCCCATTGTAAATCCTGATTTTCCAGTGCTTATATGTTGTGGAATAGTTTTATTAAAATGACATGAACTGCTTTGGTCTGGTAATATCTACAGAGCTATGGCTGAGCCTCAGGATCATGTTGTGATTACCTCTGGGGTTACCAGCCATACTAATTAGTATATGTAGCTAAGAAACTACAGGTGTTAGCTCTGTCATTATTTAATAGTAGATGTCTTTTTGTCTGTATCAATTTTATATTAAATATAGTTGATCTGAACCATAAAAATAGGGTGTCCACTGTCCAGTATTTAGCAGGCTGTCCCAGTACAATCTGTACAAAAATACTGGACACTTAAAGAACCCTGTAAGCTAAATGTAAAGGGCCTTCTTGGCCTTTAATGCATTAGAAATATGGCTCAAAAAGAAGTTACACTGTGCATTTTCTATTATATGTGTTACATGCAACCATGGGGGTGTTCAC
Organism: Bombina bombina; assembly: GCF_027579735.1. Lineage (NCBI taxonomy): Eukaryota > Metazoa > Chordata > Amphibia > Anura > Bombinatoridae > Bombina > Bombina bombina. Next base: position 943,932,664 of record NC_069500.1, read on the forward strand.
TCATTGCTGGGTCTTTACTTCTGGCAGCCAAGGGGGTCACATCACTACTACGTACAAGTGTTACTGGCAACCAAGGGGATAAAATGACTGCTTAGTTGTGAAAAATATATTTGATGGGATCAAGAGTGGGGCCTATGGTTGAGCTTTTGAGGGGACATTGTGTGAACCCAGCTATGTACCGTGTCCAGTAACCTATAGGTTGGGGACCTAAGTTTATTTACACCTATACTAACTAGTTCAGGCGATGTTGTTTCGGCAGCGGATAGCTTGGGGAGACAAACATGGCCACTATCCTCCTCGCAACCTGCACTTCGCTGCTTTGAACATATCGATCTTGTGTCGATGTGTCCAAAGTAAAGTGCAGGCTACTCCCACTAGCATGCCTCACTAACTCCCCCTGAACACCTATATCTATGTCACGGCTAACCTACACTCCCCCTACACCGCCGAACTAACTTCCCTTAACCACCTACACCTACATCACAGCATTGGGGTTAATAGGATAGTACTTGTTGGTGGGTATGTGGCGGCATAGGGGTTAATAGTTAGATACTAGCGGTGGGTATGTGGTGGCATATGGGTTATTAGTTGATTGCGGTGGGTTTATGGCGGCATAGGGGTTAACTTAATAGTATAGTACTTGTGGTGGGTATGTGGCAGTTTAGATGTTTATTAGTTTAGTGTTTGCGATCGTCGGGTACCAGTGGAGGCTCCTCCGTTTGTGCACATTCGCACGTGAACCCCCGCCAGGGGCCAGAGGAAAAAAAAAAAATATCAAAAAAATAAAATAAAAATTACCCCCCCCCAAAAAAAATATATTTGTATAATAAAATATAATTTTTCAATCCTATCTGAAAAATTTATATTTTATTATTATCCCCAGGAGCAGCAACAGTACTACTATTAGTTGTGTGTGTGTGTATACTCATTTATTTACTTCTGTGTTCTGTCACTGTCAGTGTCGTAAGGGAGGCAGAGGCAGGAGGGAGGGAGCTAGGACCTTGCAGACACAACAGGCAGGCAGCATAGCAGACAGTATTTGGCTCTGCTCTGCCTGACAACAGCTGATGTCACTAGCAAATCTCATCTCTCACTCTGTCTCCTCCCCGACCCGACCAGGCAGGGCTGCTATGTGCTGTCGCACACACTAACTATTCGTTGCACGTGCGAATAGAGGGAGACCCTATCCTGCACAGTGATCTATGCTTCACTGTGCAGGCGTAGCTCCTCCCAGGCCCGTCACTGCCATAGCACAGGTTGAAGTGTGCGGTCTTTGACGTCAGCCTGTGCTCTGCCTATGCCTCCTCCCACTGCCTTAGCCAGCCTCACTGTGATACGCTGTTGCGTCCACGTGACGGCCCCCACAAGGCTCTTCCCCCTCAATGGCGCGAAAGTCGCATTGATGAGATAGCCATTGAGGAGAGAGGAGTCTTGTGTTGACTCTGTGTAGTACTTAACTTGGCAAATCGCATCTTTAACTCTTGTTGGCACACATTTGTTATTCTTTGTTGGGGGCAGTTACAGACAGACGGACGTCTGGTCTGTGTTGTTCAGTTGTTGTGTTGACAACTGACAACTGTTGTGCTTGTGTTACTTAATACTTAAGTTCTTACTAACTACTTACAGCAGTCTGCAGTGCTGCTGCTGGCTGTCCTGACCTCCTGAGTAGTGGGAATAGAATAGATTAGACTGAGTCCGTGTGTGGTGATAGTAGGCAGGGTGGTAGGGAGAATGAAAGCCTAATTTTTTTTGCTGCAGGCCTGCAGCTTATTAGTTATTTATAATGTAATAATAGTTAATAGTTTACTTTAAAATTACACTACAGACCAGTTTGGTTGAAGAGAGTGAGTCAGTCAGTCACACAGTTAAACTTAAGTTTATTTAGACTAGAAGAACAGTAGTCAGTAAGTCAGTCAGTCTAGAGAGAGTAGACTACTTAGACAGTGTGTCTAGTGTCAGTGAAAAAAAAGTTCATTTTTATCTTTACTACAAAGTACTTAGGGAGTTCTTTAGTGGAGTAATTTGGGAATAATAAAATAAAAAAATTTCTAGCAGATAAATTAATGCAGATTCATCATTCATTGCAATTAGAAGTTTTTGCAAAATAAGTAAAAAGTTGTTTTTTAACAAAAAGCAGTTAACTGCTGCTGTGCTGCTGCCTGCTGATACTAGTTGACCAGACCTGACCTTGACCATTGACGGCTGTCACGGCTGCTTTCTATTAAAAAAATTAAGTATTTTAGCACATTAATTAGCAGATTGCAATTAGAAGTTTTGCAAAAAAAGTTAAAAGTTTTGTTAAAAAAAAAAAAAAAAAAGTTAACTGCTGTGCTGCTGCTTGCTGATACTAGTTGTTGACCTTGACGGCTGTCACGGTAGCTTACCATTAATAAATTTTAAGTATTTAGCAGATTAATTAATTAGCAGATTGCAATTAGAAGTTTTGCAAAAAAAGGTAAAAATATTTTTTTAAAAAAAGCAGTTAACTGCTGTGCTGCTGCCTGCTGATACTAGTTGTTGACCGTTGACGGCTGTCACGGTTGCTTACTTACCTACAAGTTCTATATTACATAACAACCGCCAAACTATTAAACTATTACGTTGTATATTTTCTAACAGCTGCAGAGCTACCTACCTACAAGTTATATATTAGATAACAACCGCCAAACTATTAAACTATTAAGTTGTATATTTTCTAACAGCTGCAGAGCTACCTACCTACAAGTTATATATTAGATAACAACCGCCAAACTATTAAACTATTAAGTTGTATATTTTCTAACAGCTGCAGAGCTACCTACCTACAAGTTATATATTACATAACAACCGCCAAACTATTAAACTATTAAATTGTATATTTTCTAACAGCTGCAGAGCTACCTACCTACAAGTTATATATTACATAACAACCGCCAAACTATTAAACTATCTTTTCAAGTGGAGTTGTATATTTTCTAGCAGCTGCAGAGCTACCTACCTACAAGTTATATATTACATAACAACCGCTAAACTATTAAACTATTAAGTTGTATATTTTCTAACAGCTGCAGAGATACCTACCTACAAGTTATATATTACATAACAACCGCCAAACTATTAAACTATTAAGTTGTATATTTTCTAACAGCTGCAGAGCTACCTACCTACAAGTTATATATTAGATAAGAGCAAAGGACTGTTCTTTGTGTGTAAACTAACAGTTAAGATGGCACTTAGTAAAATTAGTGTGTCTGAGCTAAAGCAATTACATTTTTCAACGTTGCCCATTGAAAGAAAAATGGAAATTAAAATGCTCAGGCCAACACCTATGCTTAACCTTACCCAGGTGACAATATGTAAAACTAGAGATTACAAAATAGAATTCAAACCCAAGGTATATGATAAATATCCATGGATTTGTGGTTGTGAATTATCTAACAGGCTCTTTTGTTTTTATTGTCTCCTGTTTGCAAAACAAAGTGGGGATTCAAGCTGGGTGAGTTATGGGGTCGCCGATTTATCACATTTAAGTCAAAAAATCAATAAACATAATTGCTCCCAATCACATTTAAACTCCACATTAGAGTTTAATTTGCTAGGAAGGGTTGATATTCGGCAACAACTTGACAGTGCATATCGTTTGAATATTAAGACATAATGAGCAAGTAACCAAAAATCGCTATGTTCTTTCCAAAATAATTAATTGTATTTTATTTTGCGGCGCATTTGAGCTTGCACTTCGAGGACATGACGAACGCGATGATTCATTAAATCCAGGCATTTTCAGAGGTCTTATAAACTTCTCAGCAGAGCTTGATGCATCTCTAAAAGAACATCTCGCTAGTGCCACTGTTTTTAAAGGAACGTCAAAAGAAATTCAAAAATGATTTATTAGACTGTATGCTTACTGTTTGCCAGAACCAAATAAAGAAGGAAATCTCAAATGCAAGTTTTGTAGCAGTGATAGTAGATGAAACTACTGATGTTTCATCTGCCTTCCAATTGGTTGTTGTTTTTAGATACATTATAGGTAACGGACAACCGGTTGAGAGATTCTGGGAATTCACTAATCCAGCTGGACATGATGCAGAATCTTTAGCTACGTGTATTCAAGCTACTTTGGAAAAAGTTATAGACAACCCAGAGAAACTGATATCGCAGAGTTACGACGGTGCAAGCGTGATGAGTGGTCAGCATGCAGGTGTTCAGGCTATAATTAAACGTACCTACAAGAATGCACATTTTGTGCATTGCTATGCACATCAGCTCAATTTAATTGTCAGCCAAGCAAGCAGTCAAAATCAACAAGTTCGAGTATTTTTTTCAAATCTAAGTGACATTACTAACTTTTTTAGTAACTCGCCACAAAGGATAGCTATTCTAGATGAAACTGTTAGAAGAAGGATACCTCATGGTCCAGCCACCAGGTGGAATTTCAAGAGTCGAACCGTCAATACAGTTTTTGAAAACAGGGAACAGTTAATTGAATGCATGGAAAAAATAGAGTCAACATCGAAAAAAGAAATAGCTATAAATTAAGCGGGGGCTATTCGGCGTATGTTACAAGACTCGGTATTCGTGTTTTGGCTTACAGTTTTTCACAATATTATGCCACATGTAGATGTGTTATACAACCAACTTCAGAAAACACAAACAGATGCGGCACTTATTCGAAAACATATTAACACTTTCCAGCAGACAATGGAAAACGAAAGGAATAGAATGGACACAGTGACCATGACGATATCAGAAACAGAGGAAACATCTAGGAAAAGGAAGAGAGAAAATATTCAAATTGCTCAGTCTGTGGCAGCTAAAGAGATATGCGATGTTATTACAAATCAAGTAAAAGATAAATTTTCTTTTATAACTCACTACTCGGCTGTTTCTCTCCTCCAAGCGGAAAAATTTGCGGATTACGAGAAAATTTTTCCAAATCAGCTTCTTGAACAAACATCAGCGGTTTATCACACATTACAGAAAGATCGCCTGAAAACTTAACTAGGAGTAATTTACAGAAGACCAGATTTCCGAAATATGAATGGTGCCATCAGTCTTCTACAGTTTGTAATAGAAAATAACTTGGACAGTACTTTCTCGGAGACCTGCAAACTGTTGCAAATTATTTCGACTATTCCCGTGACAACTGCTGAGGCTGAGAGATGTTTCTCAACTTTAAAACGAGTTAAGACATTTCTAAGGAGCACCATGACTGAGGAAAGACTGACTGCTCTAGCCATGCTCACAATTGAAAAACAATTGATCAATGACATGCCTACATTCACCGAAAATGTTATTGATTTATTTGCCTCAAAAAAAGACAGGCGGATTGACTTAATTTACAAAAATTGTACTTGAGTTATCAACATTCTGTTTTAATCTTTACTGTTGAAGTTAATTATTAAGCACTAGTGTAATAGAAATAATCTTCTTTTGTAGAAAGTAAAATGTGGGTGTATTTATCTTCATGTTGCCAAGGCCTTTGGCTGCATTGCCTAATATCGAACACTGGGGGCTGGGGCAACAGTAATTGAAATGTGGTTGTATTTCTCTATAAAGTGGAAGGTTCTTAAAATCCAGGAATATATATGTTTTCATAAATGTACATTCAACATTCTTATTATTTTGCAGCTTTAATTAATCATTTGGTTAATATATATATATGTTATTATATAATTTAACTGAGCACCATCATGTATATTTTAAGACTAGACATGGGCAGGTAGTGTAGGCTCCTCCATTTGTGCACTGTCGCACATGAACATGGCTGTACTGAAGAGTATGCATTCATAGATTTAAGATGTCTGTGTCCACTATGAGGAACACAGTGAGCAATGCATGGTGAGGATATGGAAGACCACAGGCACAGTTCTTGTTAAGGCCAGAAGTGGCAGGGCAAGTAAAATATCAGAGAGGGCCAGAGGCAAAGGCAAAGGATGGTGAGAACGGTCAAAAAACAGCCCACAGAACCACCTCCAAAGACCTGTACTACTGGGAATATTGTTGAGGGTCTCATGGATTCCACTCAATATCAGCAGATACTTGAGAATAATGTTGAGGAATCAGTCACAAACTTCAGTTGAAGTTACCCCCAGGCCGGGGCTGGATATTTCAAGAAGACGATGACCAAAAACACAGCTGGTTCAAATGGGTGGAGCCATTTGAGGGGCGTGACTTTCACTAAGGGGTGTGGCTTTTAAAATGGGTGTGGCTTGTTAAGGGGCGTGGTTTTTAAAAAGGGGAGTGGTTTTTCAAAGGGGCGTGTCTTTCTAATAGGGGGCGGGTCTTGTGCACCCCCATCCTAAAAATTCACCAGCCGCCACTGTCGTGTACTTTGGTTTAGCGGTATTAGGATTGGTGGTTAGGCAGGCGACAGTTTTATTCTAGGGATCGTTTTACTATGACTCGCCAATATGGTCGGTGATGCTGGGTGTTGTCTAAGCCATCATCGCCGACCAATGGTGTGTATCGCCTCTCGGCGATGCCGCTATGTTGGAAGCTGGGCATATTCCAACAGACTTGATCAACATAGCGACAGATCCCTTAGAATATTTTTACACTTCATAGCACTTTCAATGTTCGGGGCCAGAGTATATGTTTAACCCTTTGCAGGGGTTAAAAACAAAGCTTTATGTAAGTCATAATGCAATAATAGAATGCTCTAATACATTATTTTTACACTTGTATGTCTCTCTTCAGAGACTATTCAAAGATTTTTAAGAAGTTTTCACAGAAGCAAAAGATATGTGGTTAATTCAAAAACCTGGGTGCAAATTGATTCAGTTCTGATGATAACTGCCTAAGGGGCTTGCACACAGATTTCTTTCACTTAACCAGTAATCTCAATTAAAGAGACATTGAGATTAAAAAAAATGCTAGATATAATGATGTATTTAAAGCAAAGATAAGCCTGAAAATATTATGCAGGTGTGTTTTTTTAAATTATAAAAAAATAACTTAAGTTTTAGTATCCATAAAGCATTGGGAACCACCATGTTGTAACCTAGGTTTCCTTCATCTAATTTTCTCTGCTGAGGCCATTCAGGAATAACTGTAAATGAGTCACTACAGTGTCCAACCAATGATTTTGTGTAATATAGCATTGTTTAGTCTGCATTCTGCACTTCCAACATATTTTTTAAAATTAAATTATAGGTAAAGGGGACAAAATAAATCATGAAAGTCTATTGCAGTGTTTGTTTGTTTTAACTATGCAAAATTAAACATTTTATATTACATTCTTAAAGTGCAATTAATGATTTCATGAAATTTTAAGTACATTTATAGTTAACAAGCCCAGCCCTGCCTGACCCCGCCTGCATCACACCCGGCCACGCCCAAGTCACACCCGTCCGGTCACGCCCACTCCACACCCGCCCGGCCACGTCCACTCCACCACACAAAGCCAGGGAGGTCAGTATTGGAAGGCCAGGTGTGTTTGTCCTCACGCGCAGACTCTACTGCACATGACAGCTTCGGACAAACACACTTGGCCTTTTATTATATATGATAATTGTCAACATCTAAACACAATGGCAAACAGAAATGAACATTTGTGTAAAATTTTCATGGTTTAAAATGTAATTTTAGTTAGATTTTTTATTTTTTACTAAACCAGGAAATGATTGTGTTTATTAATATGTGAAATTAATATGTGCAAAATTATCATTTAAAAATTTTTTTTAGTTGATGGAATAAAAAGGACAACATCTTCACAGCTCCTTTCTGAACCATTTATATAACACAAAAATCCCCTACCAAGTGGACATGATGTTTTTAAATAGCCATTTAACACAAACAATCGTGAATACGTCAGTTGAATTATGTCTCAATTATATATATATATATATTTTTTATCTTTTATTTATATCCAAAAAACAAAAAAGAAACAAATAAATCAAAAAAGAAAAAAGAAGACAAACAATACTCAGCACATAAAACAAATTAGATAAAGCAAATTTCCCCAAAATAGCAACAAATTTAAATCAAACCAATTACCAGTTCCCAAATTATTCATTTTCCTTGTCCCTGTCCCCCTATCCTCCCCCATCTATTTCACAAATACTAACTGTCCATGTGGTTTGAAAAGGAAAAAAAAAACAAAACAAAAAAACCTCCCTCAACTCTCACACACTCCGCTCCCCCCTCCTCTACCATCTCCTGTACTTCCTCAAGTTATCTTTAGATTAATAATTTGCTCTATATAGAGTACCGTACCCTCGCTTTGACAGCAAGTGAACTCTCTCCAATTCTTGAGAAAGGAATTTCCTCTTCCCCCACTCAGCTTAGACTCAAAGGCTGCCTTAATCATTGAGTCAAGCAGAAGATTTTTCACTTCCCTCATAGAGGGAGTTTTAGAAGTTATCCAATGTGTCAATTATATTAGTGAAGCAAAGACATTATAAAAGCACATGGAATGGGTCTTATGAGCAGGGGTGGACTGCAACTAACCAGGGCCCCCGGCAAAAAAGTAGGGAAGGGCCCCCAACACCTATCCCCCTACCTCAACCCACCACCTGCCTGCCTTGTCCCCACCAGGACCCTAACCTCCAGGGAAAGGGTCCTCAACATCAAGGGCCAGGGACTTCCATACTGCAGGGCCCCCACAGCCAGACCCCATACTACACGGCTTGCAGAGCAACAGACCTCCTATCCAGGCACAGGACTCCTACTCCGGGGACAGGGCCCTACTCCGGGGACAGGACACGTCAGCTGTCTGTACGGCACTGGCTTGGGATCATATGTTGCCCACCTCAACTCACAACCACTAGCACAGCTGTCCAATACTGAAAGTTGCCTGTCTAATGCCGCACCCTTCCTACGGTTTTCAACTGCAAGAGTTGTTCAAACTGTCACCCGCTGTGCCAGCTCATTTAACAAACTGTCTGTGAGCATAAGCAGCTAACCAGAACCCCCCCACCTTGTGGCCCCCTTATGTGCCGAGCCCTCAGTCCAGATAGATCCTATTGCTCGACTGCTCAGTTTGCTCCTGCCTATGAGGCTATTATTTATGGTAGTTTCATAAAATCTGAAAACTTTGCTAAAAGCCATGCAAGACCCTGTGCATGGCTCTTCTAGTAGATTAGCACATACCCCTATCTCTAAAATCTTAATCACACAGCAAACGCAGCATACCCAGTGAGTTCCTGGGTTCTCTAACATGGACATACTGCTGTCTGGGACTGATATCAGCTGACAGTAAGAGTGTAGCACGTGAGAATGTGTGTAGGTAAGAGGGTGTGAGCGAGGGCATAGCTTAATAGGACATAAAGTGGAGAAAGAAAAAACTCTGTTGTTATTGCTCTACTGCTTGCATATAGCTATGTGTTTAACCCCTGCAGAGGGTTTAAATATAAGGTTAAAAGTCAGCTCCAGGGCAGCAATGCATTACTGGGAGTAAGCTGAACACATCTAGTGAGCCATTGACAAGAGACGAATGTATGTCACCAGCTAGCTCCCAGTAGCGCATAGGTATTAATAAGCATAGGTACATATTTTAACAAAGCATACCAAGGGCACAAAGTTCATTTGATAATACTGGTGTATTTAAGTTTCTTAAAATTACTGTCTGAATCATAAAAGTTCAGTTTTTACTTTTATGTGCCTTTAATGTAAGTATATGTGTACACTTGCAGGTGAGAGTGCAAGTGTGCAATCCAGGTAAGTAGTTGTGAGTGCATACATGTGAGACTTCAATCAACAAATTGGGTATGTGTATGCGCATTAGAGCATGCATGAGTGTGGTGTCTTTGTAATACAGCTAAATCTGGCAATTTATACAACTTTAACCTTACGTTGGCCGTAGGGCTAATTCAGCATTGCAAAATTAATTACAAGGAAGTGTTCCCCATTCTAATCCTCTGATGGTAGTCTGATTCATTGCCCAGTCTTTTTCAGCATTGCAAAATCCCAACCAAGCTCTCATTTTAACACTGAATTATCTGGATAACTCACAAAAACTTACAAGAACACTTCACCCATTTCCTTTAAAAGTTGTGTATGCTTTATATGTAGGTACATTTTATATATTGAAAAATACAGTAACTATATCAGTAGACAACTTCAGATACGGTAATCATATTAGTTTGAGTGTACCATATGGTGTAGTACCGTAAGTCGGGCACCTTACTTGAATTTCACGCTCTGTAGAAGCTACACTCACACTTCGAAAGTAATACACAAGTGGTCTGGCATTCTCAGTAGCTAGCTGACTGGTTTCCGTCACTGAGAAAACCTTCAGATGCCTGATGAAATGATATGGTAGGTAGGCCCGAGAAACACTTTGCAATTTAATAAATAATTACTGTCTTATCAATTAAGTTGCTCTACATTGATTTAAAGTTTGTATTCCCCATCGTAGCATTACATAGAACAGTAGGTCTGCTCCGTGACGGATGTCAGTAAGCTGGGTATATTTGTATAGAATCTCACATCCTGCTCATGTGCAAACGAAAGTGTGAGTGTAGGTCTTGCAGAGCATGAATTTCAATCCATGTCTCAGATTAATGGTTTATGCTATGTGAGCCCTTTCTTTGTTTTTATTTTCTAGTTTTATGTTCTTTATGTAGAGGATTGAAGCGAAACTGCCTGTAGAGAGATCTGCATCTACAATTAGGGCCTAATTCTTTAGAGAATTTGGGCCCTTAGAGAAACTTGTGTTCTATTTCTTCTTTGTTTTAGCTGGAACATCTGGGAAGTATTCAGGATAGGCTATGCACATGTATATGCCCTACATACTGTATGTGTTTAATCCCTGAGAGAGGACTTGTGTTCAGTTACAAGAGACTGTTACTGTACAAGTTAAATCATTAAAAAGTTATAACAAGATTAATAGCAGCAGCAAAATGCATAACTAATTGTGATTGCTGGGAAATATTGGTGATTTCAAGTTAGGAGTAGAGGATGATGTTGAACACTTAACAGTCCTTTATAATTCTTGGTACTAATACGTTTCTATGCACCAAAGGTATTAAATAGAAGCTTACCATACTGTTTTTTTTAATAATGCATTTTCATATTTGTATCTGAAAATTCAATTCAAGTTTTCATTATTCTTTTTTTTTTTTTTGTTTATACATATTTGAGATAATCATAACTGACATATTTTTTTTTGTTTTGATATGTTCATGTACATAAAATGACATTTTGGAAAAATAAAAAAAATGAAATTCACTAGTAAAATATTGTAAACACAAGACGATATAAAATAAAAAACATAAAATACAAACATATACCTCCCAATCATTATGCAATTTATGGTACAATCCTAAATTTGTAGGTATGTGCCATCAGCTGAACAAAGGTTATAGTGACCAGCGCCAAAAATAAAATAAAATACTACAAACTCCAACTAGAAAATAGGACACCCTCTAAAGACCTATAAAAGAGAACAATGTATAACTAAAAAATACTAGGGAGCGCTCAAACCAGAGCTAAAGAGTATAGCCAAACAGGATCAGTAAAAGTATTTTAACTTTAAATTCAAAATATCATATGTTAAAGGTAAACCTATATGTCACAAGTGCAGAAGATTAGCCACAAAAGTGGACACAGGATTAATCACAACATTAATAAAAAGAACATAATAATATTGCCAAAAAGAACACAACAATAATTACCAAAAAGAAGATGCTGGTTACAAAGACAAATTTATTCAAATGGTAATAAAATATATATTAATAATAAAACATAAGATGTAAATGTTTTAATTGCACAAACAATTATAATATATATAGGTCGACCTATTACAAATTCAATACACAAATTCAATTAAATGTTAAAAACAAATAAGGTATAAAAGTTCTTATATATCCCTAAAAAAGCAGCTGTGTAATACACCTATTTAGTAACAAAAACCTATTTTAAACCGGTCGATGCGAATGGCTGCATTCACGCGGAAAGTTGCCATCTAGAGAGATGGAAAGTGAATATTCCGAAAAGCCAATTTTTGCGCATCAGAAAGAATTGTACGAAAGATACAGATTTTGTTGACCAATCTGATGTTTTAGTTAATAATTTTTTTTTATTTTTTTTTTTCAATTAATTTTTATTGTAAATATAGGCAAAGAATCCTAAAATGTGCTTTGGGATGTTGATCTGCTGATTATTGCCATGTATGCTGCAAACAATTACACAAAACGAAATCACTTTGTGTGCATTCCATATGGTTGTGTTTAATGTTGTGCATAGTCTTTTTTTATATATATATATATATACACACACATACACACAGACACACACACACATATATACATATATATATATATATATATATATATATATATATATATATATATATATATATATCTCAAAATAACAAGAGTATTGCATTGAGCAATGATACTTTTTTATTGGACTAACTATACATTTATAAGTTGACAAGCTTTCGGAAGAGTTCCTTCCTTTATCAAGTCTGAAGCAATACTGGCCAATTCAATGGAATTTACAGATTATATCTTAAAACACAGAATAGCTAAGGAGACAGAAAGTGCAGGGAGAGGAGGAGGTGTCGTAAAAATCATGAGGGGGGCTTAGGTAACAGGCAGACAGTGTCCAGTGTAGGAGAACAGACAGGGGAAATATATAGCTATACATAGAGCATATACTGACATAAAGTTATATATCAACATTGAATCAATATCTATAGAGATGTGAAATTGTATATACAGGGGGAGTGCAAAAGTTAAGAAAAAAAAGACAAAAGTGTGGACATAGGCTTACCTGTGTACCTATGTATAAAGAATGTGGAATATACAATGTAATTGACTAAATGAAAGTATATTACAAAAAATGTTGATAATGTGTTAAGAATCCAGAGTCCACATTTAGTCCAGAATTAAACAGGTTGAAGTGCATTATCATTTTCATTTCAAAGGTTTTTCTTTCCATGGTGTTTTTGAAGTTGCCTCTGAGAATTTTGATTTTGAGGTTTTGGATGGAGTGGTCAGGTTGGGTGAAATGGTGACCAACAGGGGTGCAGTATTTTGTTTCACAGTGGTTTTTGATTGAGTGTCTGTGTAAGTTCATTCGAAGGTGCAGTTTTTGTCTTGTTTCTCCAATATAGCATCCCATTTCACATGCAGTGCAATGTATCATGTATACCACATTTGCAGATATACATGAATATGCCCCTTTAATGTTATAAGATTTATTATTGTGGTTTGCTGTGCTGCTTTCACAAACGTGTTGACATAGTTTGCAGAGTGCTTTATAGCAGCACTTGGTTCCATTCTGAGTGTTCTTTTCTCAAGGGGTAGCTTCCTATGTACCAATTTCTGTTTTAAGTTAGGTGGTTGTCTGTATGCCAGGATTGGGGGTTTTGGAAAGATTTTTTTGAGTGTGGGATCCTCTAAGAGTAGTGGCTGTAAGTCTTTTATGATTTTTCGGATCCCTTCCACAGCAGGGTTGTATTTGACTACTAGTGGGATACGTGATATGTTTTTCTTCTCCCTGTATTGTAGTAAGTGTTCACGTGGAGTATTGAGGGCAGAGTTAATTTTTTATTTATAATCCTTGTTTTGTAACCTTTTTCTCTGAATGATTGGGACAGTGTGATGAGGTGTTTGTCACGGTCCTTGGTATCTGAGCAAATTCTGTGGTATCTTGTAGCCTGACTGTAGATTATGGATTTTTTTATGTGATTGGGGTGGGAGCTGGAGCTGTGGAGGTAGCTGCATCTATCTGTTGGTTTCCTGTATACAGATGAGTGCAGTTTGCCATTTGTGATGGATATTGTTGTATCCAGGAAGCTGACACAGTCTCTAGAAAAGTTCATTTTAAGCTTGATTGATGCATGAAATAGATTAAATGATTTATGAAAATGTTCAAGGTTTTTTTCTCCTTCTGTCCATATGATGAAAATATCATCGATGTAGCGAAAGTATTTGAAGGGTTCGTGAGAGTGAGTGGCTAGGAATCTCTGCTCTAAGTCAGCCATGAAGAGGTTTGCGTACTGTGGTGCCATTTTGGTGCCCATGGCTGTTCCCATGGTTTGTAAGTAGATGGAGTGGTTGAAGATGAAATAATTGTGAGTAAGTATAAATTCTGTAAGTTTACTGACTGTAGAAGCACTATATGTCTGGTTAGGGCTGTTGGAGGAAAGAAAGTTTAAGCAGGCATCAATACCATCTTTATGTGGAATATTGCTGTACAGGGATTCCACATCCATTGTCACAAGTATAGTATCCTCTGGCAATTCTGTTATCTGGCTGATTTTGTTAAGAAATTCAGTGGTGTCTTTTATAAAGCTAGTGGTGTTAATAACTAAGGGCTTAAGAATATTCTCCACTAGGCCCGATAGTTGCTCAGTCAGTGTGTCCATGCCTGTTATTATTGGTCTTCCTGGGTTCCCTGGTTTGTGGATTTTTGGGAGCATGTAGAATGTCCCTATGCTAGGGTTAGAGGGCACCAGTTTGTCCAGTTTATGTTGCATGTGTTTAGGGAATGTTTTAATTATTTTTCGAAGTTGCAAAGTGTATTCCTGGGTGGGGTCCTTTTCCAGTTTTTTGTAATAAGTTTGATCTGATAATTGTCTATTTCCCTCTGTGATGTAGTCCTGTGTATTCATGATCACCACTGCTCCTCCCTTGTCCGCAGGCTTAATGGTAATATTTTCATTATTTCTTAAGTTCATATTGCGTTTTTTCTAAATGTGAGAGGTTATACATTATTTTTTTCTGCTGTGTGTTGAGCAGAGATGCAGTTCTCAACCGGAAGCTTTCAATATAGCTGTCCAATTTTGTGTTGCGTCCTGCTGCAGGTGTGAAGATTGTGTTCTTTTTCTTTTCATTGTAGTCCTCCCTAGTGCTGGTATTTTCTTTGTCATAGAAGAATTCTTTTAGCCGCAATCTCCTGAAGAATTCCTCTAAGTCTGAGTACAGTTGGATTTTGTCTAGATTTGTACTTGGACAGAATGATAATCCTTTACACAGTACTGATATCTCTGGCCCTGACAGGTGGTAGTTTGAAAGGTTCACAATCCCTGAGTTTTCTGTGTGGTTTTCTTGGTTGGTGACAGTTTGAGTTTTAAATGAGGTGCTGTTATTGTCTGTTGACGTTTGGTCATTTGTTGTTGTAGTTGATCTGTCACCTGGAGCTCTGTTTTCTTGCATTTGGTGTTTTATTCTGTTTTGTGACAGGCATGCAAGTTTCTTCTTTTTCTTCTTGATAAAATTTTGTTGTTGTGTTTTGTGGAAGTGTTGCATTTCTTTTTTAATTTCTTCATTGCACCCATTATTTTCTTGTAGTTTTTGTAGTAGGAGCTGCTTTTGGTCTTTTATTATTTGCTTTTTGCTGTATAGTTGATGAATTAGGTTATTTCTCAGTTTCTCACTGGTACGTCTGCAAAGTTTTTCAGCATACTCACAGTTATGAGTGGTTGCAAGTGGATTCTTAATTTTCAGTCCATTTGGAATGAGATTCTTTTTTTGCAGGATGATAGGAAGTATATATCACTGTTGATCTGTGTTTCTTTTGTGATCAGTTTCATGATTTGCTTCTTATATCTTCCATAGTCACGTTGATTGCAGTAGCCATGTTAGTCCAGAGATTTAGATATCAAAATAACAAGAGTATTGCATTGAGCAATGATACTTTTTTTATTGGACTAACTATACATTTATAAGTTGACAAGCTTTCGGAAGAGTTCCTTCCTTTATCAAGTCTGAAGCAATACTGACCAATTCAATGGAATTTACAGATTATATCTTAAAACACAGAATAGCTAAGGAGACAGAAAGTGCAGGGAGAGGAGGAGGTGTCGTAAAAATCATGAGGGGGGCTTAGGTAACAGGCAGACAGTGTCCAGTGTAGGAGAACAGACAGGGGAAATATATAGCTATACATAGAGCATATACTGACATAAAGTTATATATCAACATTGAATCAATATCTATAGAGATGTGAAATTGTATATACAGGGGGAGTGCAAAAGTTAAGAAAAAAAAAGACAAAAGTGTGGACATAGGCTTACCTGTGTACCTATGTATAAAGAATGTGGAATATACAATGTAATTGACTAAATGAAAGTATATTACAAAAATTTTTGATAATTGTGTTAAGAATCCAGAGTCCACATTTAGTCCAGAATTAAACAGGTTGAAGTGCATTATCATTTTCATTTCAAAGGTTTTTCTTTCCATGGTGTTTTTGAAGTTGCCTCTGAGAATTTTGATTTTGAGGTTTTGGATGGAGTGGTCAGGTTGGGTGAAATGGTGACCAACAGGGGTGCAGTATTTTGTTTCACAGTGGTTCTTGATTGAGTGTCTGTGTAAGTTCATTCGAAGGTGCAGTTTTTGTCTTGTTTCTCCAATATAGCATCCCATTTCACATGCAGTGCAATGTATCATGTATACCACATTTGCAGATATACATGAATATGCCCCTTTAATGTTATAAGATTTATTATTGTGGTTTGCTGTGCTGCTTTCACAAACGTGTTGACATAGTTTGCAGAGTGCTTTATAGCAGCACTTGGTTCCATTCTGAGTGTTCTTTTTCTCAAGGGGTAGCTTCCTATGTACCAATTTCTGTTTTAGGCTAGGTGGTTGTCTGTATGCCAGGATTGGGGGTTTTGGAAAGATTTTTTTGAGTGTGGGATCCTCTAAGAGTAGTGGCTGTAAGTCTTTTATAATTTTTCGTATCCCTTCCACAGCAGGGTTGTATTTGACTACTAGTGGGATACGTGATATGTTTTTCTTCTCCCTGTATTGTAGTAAGTGTTCACGTGGAGTATTGAGGGCAGAGTTAATTTTTTTATTTATAATCCTTGTTTTGTAACCTTTTTCTCTGAATGATTGGGACAGTGTGATGAGGTGTTTGTCACGGTCCTTGGTATCTGAGCAAATTCTGTGGTATCTTGTAGCCTGACTGTAGATTATGGATTTTTTTATGTGATTGGGGTGGGAGCTGGAGCTGTGGAGGTAGCTGCATCTATCTGTTGGTTTCCTATATACAGATGAGTGCAGTTTGCCATTTGTGATGGATATTGTTGTATCCAGGAAGCTGACACAGTCTCTAGAAAAGTTCATTTTAAGCTTGATTGATGCATGAAATAGATTAAATGATTTATGAAAATGTTCAAGGTTTTTTCTCCTTCTGTCCATATGATGAAAATATCATCGATGTAGCGAAAGTATTTGAAGGGTTTGTGAGGGTGAGTGGCTAGGAATCTCTGCTCTAAGTCAGCCATGAAGAGGTTTGCGTACTGTGGTGCCATTTTGGTGCCCATGGCTGTTCCCATGGTTTGTAAGTAGATGGAGTGGTTGAAGATGAAATAATTGTGAGTAAGTATAAATTCTGTAAGTTTACTGACTGTAGAAGCACTATATGTCTGGTTAGGGCTGTTGGAGGAAAGAAAGTTTAAGCAGGCATCAATACCATCTTTATGTGGAATATTGCTGTACAGGGATTCCACATCCATTGTCACAAGTATAGTATCCTCTGGCAATTCTGTTATCTGGCTGATTTTGTTAAGAAAATCAGTGGTGTCTTTTATAAAGCTAGTGGTGTTAATAACTAAGGGCTTAAGAATATTCTCCACTAGGCCCGATAGTTGCTCAGTCAGTGTGTCCATGCCTGTTATTATTGGTCTTCCTGGGTTCCCTGGTTTGTGGATTTTTGGGAGCATGTAGAATGTCCCTATGCTAGGGTTAGAGGGCACCAGTTTGTCCAGTTTATGTTGCATGTGTTTAGGGAATGTTTTAATTATTTTTCGAAGTTGCAAAGTGTATTCCTGGGTGGGGTCCTTTTCCAGTTTTTTGTAATAAGTTTGATCTGATAATTGTCTATTTCCCTCTGTGATGTAGTCCTGTGTATTCATGATCACCACTGCTCCTCCCTTGTCCGCAGGCTTAATGGTAATATTTTCATTATTTCTTAAGTTTTTTATAGCGTTTTTTTCTAAATGTGAGAGGTTATACATTATTTTTTTCTGCTGTGTGTTGAGCAGAGATGCAGTTCTCAACCGGAAGCTTTCAATATAGCTGTCCAATTTTGTGTTGCGTCCTGCTGCAGGTGTGAAGATTGTGTTCTTTTTCTTTTCATTGTAGTCATATACTTTCATTTAGTCAATTACATTGTATATTCCACATTCTTTATACATAGGTACACAGGTAAGCCTATGTCCACACTTTTGTCTTTTTTTCTTAACTTTTGCACTCCCCCTGTATATACAATTTCACATCTTTATAGATATTGATTCAATGTTGATATATAACTTTATGTCAGTATATGCTCTATGTATAGCTATATATTTCCCCTGTCTGTTCTCCTACACTGGACACTGTCTGCCTGTTACCTAAGCCCCCCTCATGATTTTTACAACACCTCCTCCTCTCCCTGCACTTTGTCTCCTTAGCTATTCTGTGTTTTAAGATATAATCTGTAAATTCCATTGAATTGGTCAGTATTGCTTCAGACTTGATAAAGGAAGGAACTCTTCCGAAAGCTTGTCAACTTATAAATGTATAGTTAGTCCAATAAAAAAGTATCATTGCTCAATGCAATACTCTTGTTATTTTGATATCTAAATCTCTGGACTAACATGGCTACTGCAATCAACATATATATATATATATATATATATATATATATATATATATATACAGTACACACATATGTTGCAGGCAAAGCAAGAAGTTGGGCAATCCTAGCACAAACCGGGCAAACCCGACACCACCCAAGCGGCTGCGGGCAAAGCCTGATGTAGCATGATAAATATTCTCATAGTGCATCAAGTCACTGCATCAAACATACATACAATGCACTGTAATTCACACATCTCCACTATCCCCCCTGCCTCTGCCTGGCGGGCCCAAGGGGAGCAATGCCAAAGAATTGGCGGGGCACCTTCCATGAACCCCCCAGGCAGAGGCAAAAAAAACATGTAGATGGAGGAATTAAATTATATCGGACCCCACCCACAGCCTCCCGGGCAATGCCAGGTATACCCAGGACCACCTGGATCTCCGACTCTACCCGCAACATACACATATCACAATATTTCATATTAGGGCTGGACCACACCAGAATGAAAAAAGTGTTTCAAAGTGCTCAGGAATAGGTAGTCTCCAGTCAAAACCATATAATTAATATTATATGCAATAAAACCCTGCACTTTATAGTATACAGAATAAACAAATCATTTTATTGAATACAAAAAAAGTCCCCAATGCGCTCACAAACTCCCACCACATCAAAAACTGTAAGACTGCGCATCCTCGCCTAGCTGTGACATCAGACGCCAAGACCGGGATATACATTGGAGCATACAATTGAAGCACGGGACATCCAGATTATCTACTGTGAGGTGGTGGCAGTTCCATGCTTGAAGGTACCCAGCTTGGAGATAGCTTCACCTGCAAGTGATATGGGTTATGCTGTCTGTTAAACCAGGTGGGAAGTGTGTACCTAGTTGTGAGATATAAATCTCTTAAGTGCTGCACACATTATTGTCTCTGAAACTGTTACACTTGTTTTCTTAAACACTGAGGATTGGCTATATGGTAGGCGGTGAGCCTAGTTAATAAACTTTTACAAAAGGGTTATAACCCAGACCTAATAGAATCATCCAGATCAGAGGCATTAAGGATAAATAGGGCTAATTTATTGATTAAAAAAGAAGAAATTAATGAGAATAGAATGATAAAAACCTTAGGTGGTGCGGAAGACCTCAATATTCCGTTTATTACTCAATATAATGATGACAGTTAAAAACTTGATCTAATTTTAAAAAAACATTGGCATGTTCTTAGGTCATATGAGACTTTAGGGCCATTTTTGCCAAGTATTCCAAAAGTCGTATATAGAAAATGTAGGAATCTAGAAACCCGATTGGCCCCAACTGATTTGAAGAATATAGGACAGTGTATAAGTAGGGACAAAGATCTAAGAGGAAATAAAATTACAGGGTTCTTCCCTTGTTTGCGCTGTAAAGCCTGTAGAAATTCAAAAAAATGTAAAACTTTTAAATCAAATGTTTCCAACAAAGAGTATAAGATTAAGGACATCTATAGGTGTACAGACTCTAATGTTGTCTATTTATTTGAATGTTTATGTGGAGCCCAGTATATAGGAGAATCCACAAGGGCCGTAAAGGATAGGATAAGGGAACACATAAACTCCATTTAGAACATGGATTCAGAGAGAAATAAAGAATTACCTGTCCCTAAACACTTTAAAAAATGTAACAATGGGAATATAAAACATCTGTCCTACACAGTAATAGACAAAGTTAAACCCAACTGGAGGGGTTGCAATACACAAAAAGAGATTCTTAAACTAGAAGCAAAATGGATTTTTGAATTAAGAACACTCACACCATATGGTTTGAATTTAGATTTTGATTTAGGGTGTTTTTTATAAGGGTATATTAGAAATAACTTCATAGAGTCCCTTTAGACTTAAATTTCCATTGTTTTTTAGATATCAGTTTTAATCATATAACTTTCTTGATGTTTTTAATTTTCTTAGAAAACAGAACTCCTATAATTATATTTGGAATATAGAATTTCCTAATAAGGGTGTCCAAATGATTGGGATAGGTAGCAGAATGGTAAGCATCACTGCTTCAAGCACTTAGAGTTGTGAATTTGAACCTGAGAGAATCCACAAATATTTTAATTATTATGATTATAGTTATTTTATAATAATTGTTTTATAGAAATATTTGTTCTAAATCTATTATAATTATAACTATTTTATAATAATTGTTTTATAGAAATATTTATTCTAAATCTATTTTTAGAAATATGTATAATACACAAAATAAGCAGAGGTAGATCAGTTTTAAAAACCCAGAGTAAGATTCAAAATACTTGGGCCTAGATTTGGAGTTTTGTCGGTAAAGACCCGCGTAGCTAACGCCGGCTTTTTTCTGGCCGCACCATAAAAATAACTCTGGTATTGAGAGTCCACATAAAGGCTGCGTCAGGCTCCAAAAAAGGAGCGTAGAGCATTTTTAACGCAGCTTCAACTCTCGATACCAGAGTTGCTTACGCAAGCGGCCAGCCTCAAAAACGTGCTCGTGCACGATTCCCCCATAGGAAACAATGGGGCTGTTTGAGCTGAAAAAAAACCTAACACCTGCAAAAAAAGCCGCGTTCAGCTCCTAACGCAGCACCATTGTTTCCTATGCGGAAACACTTCCTACGTCTGCACCTAACACCCTAACATGTACCCCGAGTCTAAACACCCCTAACCTTACACTTATTAACCCCTAATCTGCCGCCCCCGCTATCGCTGACCCCTGCATATTATTATTAACCCCTAATCTGCCGCGCCGTAAACCGCCGCTACTTACATTATCCCTATGTACCCCTAATCTGCTGCCCTAACATCGCCGACCCCTATATTATATTTATTAACCCCTAATCTGCCCCCACAACGTTGCCTCCACCTGCCTACACTTATTAACCCCTAATCTGCCGAGCGGACCTGAGCGCTACTATAATAAAGTTATTAACCCCTAATCCGCCTCACTAACCCTATAATAAATAGTATTAACCCCTAATCTGCCCTCCCTAACATCGCCGACACCTAACTTCAATTATTAACCCCTAATCTGCCGACTGGAGCTCACCGCTATTCTAATAAATGTATTAACACCTAAAGCTAAGTCTAACCCTAACACTAACACTTCTCCTAAATTAAATATAATTTACATCTAACGAAATTAATTATCTCTTATTAAATAAATTATTCCTATTTAAAGCTAAATACTTACCTGTAAAATAAATCCTAATATAGCTAAAATATAAATTATAATTATATTATAGCTATTTTAGGATTAATATTTATTTGACAGGCAACTTTGTAATTATTTTAACCAGGTACAATAGCTATTAAATAGTTAAGAACTATTTAATAGCTACCTAGTTAAAATAATTACAAAATTACCTGTAAAATAAATCCTAACCTAAGTTACAATTAAACCTAACACTATACTATCATTAAATTAATTAAATAAAATACCTACAATTACCTACAATTAAACCTAACACTACACTATCAATAAATAAATTAAATACAATTCCTACAAATAACTACAATGAAATAAACTAACTAAAGTACAAAAAATAAAAAAGAACTAAGTTACAAAAAATAAAAAAATATTTACAAACATAAGAAAAATATTACAACAATTTTAAACTAATTACACCTACTCTAAGCCCCCTAATAAAATAACAAAGACCCCCAAAATAAAAAATGCCCTACCCTATTCTAAATTACTAAAGTTCAAAGCTCTTTTACCTTACCAGCCCTGAACAGGGCCCTTTGCGGGGCATGCCCCAAGAAGTTCAGCTCTTTTGCCTGTAAAAAAAAACCCACATACAATACCCCCCTCCCCCAACATTACAACCCACCACCCACATACCCCTAATCTAACCCAAACCCCCCTTAAATAAACCTAACACTAAGCCCCTGAAGATCTTCCTACCTTATCTTCACCATACCAGGTTCACCGATCCGTCCTGAAGAGCTCCTCCGATGTCCTGATCCAAGCCCAAGCGGGGGGCTGAAGAGGTCCATGATCCGGCTGAAGTCTTCATCCAAGCGGGAGCTGAAGAGGTCCATGATCCGGATGAAGTCTTCATCCAAGCGGGAGCTGAAGAGGTCCATGATCCGGATGAAGTCTTTTATCAACGGCATCTTCAATCTTCTTTCTTTGGGAGCCATCATCTTCCATCCGACGCGGAACATCCTCTTCTCCCGACGCCTACTAGCCGAATGACGGTTCCTTTAAGGGACGTCATCCAAGATGGCGTCCCTCGAATTCCGATTGGCTGATAGGATTCTATCAGCCAATCGGAATTAAGGTAGGAATATTCTGATTGGCTGATGGAATCAGCCAATCAGAATCAAGTTCAATCCGATTGGCTGATCCAATCAGCCAATCAGATTGAGCTCGCATTCTATTGGCTGTTCTGATCAACCAATAGAATGCGAGCTCAATCTGATTGGCTGATTGGATCAGCCAATCGGATTGAACTTGATTCTGATTGGAAGATTGAATATGCCGTTGATAGAAGACTTCATCCGGATCATGGACCTCTTCAGCTCCCGCTTGGATGAAGACTTCATCCGGATCATGGACCTCTTCAGCTCCCGCTTGGATGAAGACTTCAGCCGGATCATGGACCTCTTCAGCCCCCCGCTTGGGCTTGGATCAGGACATCGGAGGAGCTCTTCAGGACGGATCGGTGAACCTGGTATGGTGAAGATAAGGTAGGAAGATCTTCAGGGGCTTAGTGTTAGGTTTATTTAAGGGGGGTTTGGGTTAGATTAGGGGTATGTGGGTGGTGGGTTGTAATGTTGGGGGGGGTATTGTATGTTTTTTTTTTTTACAGGCAAAAGAGCTGAACTTCTTGGGGCATGCCCCGCAAAGGGCCCTGTTCAGGGCTGGTAAGGTAAAAGAGCTTTGAACTTTAGTAATTTAGAATAGGGTAGGGCATTTTTTATTTTGGGGGTCTTTGTTATTTTATTAGGGGGCTTAGAGTAGGTGTAATTAGTTTAAAATTGTTGTAATATTTTTCTTATGTTTGTAAATATTTTTTTATTTTTTGTAATTTAGTTCTTTTTTATTTTTTGTACTTTAGTTAGTTTATTTCATTGTAGTTATTTGTAGGAATTGTATTTAATTTATTTATTGATAGTGTAGTGTTAGGTTTAATTGTAGGTAATTGTAGGTATTTTATTTAATTAATTTAATGATAGTTTAGTGTTAGGTTTAATTGTAACTTAGGTTAGGATTTATTTTACAGGTAATTTTGTAATTATTTTAACTAGGTAGCTATTAAATAGTTCTTAACTATTTAATAGCTATTGTACCTGGTTAAAATAATTACAAAGTTGCCTGTCAAATAAATATTAATCCTAAAATAGCTACAATGTAATTATAATTTATATTGTAGCTATATTAGGATTTATTTTACAGGTAAGTATTTATCTTTAAATAGGAATAATTTATTTAATAAGAGTTAATTAATTTCGTTAGATTAAAATTATATTTAATTTAGGGGAGTGTTAGTGTTAGGGTTAGACTTAGCTTTAGGGGTTAATACATTTATTAGAATAGCGGTGAGCTCCGGTCGGCAGATTAGGGGTTAATAAGTGTAGGCAGGTGGAGGCGACGTTGTGGGGGGCAGATTAGGGGTTAATAAATATAATATAGGGGTTGGCGGTGTTAGGGGCAGCAGATTAGGGGTACATAAGGATAACGTAGGTGGCGGCGCTTTGCGGTCGGCAGATTAGGGGTTAATAAGTGTAGGTAGGTGGAGGCGACGTTGTGGGGGGCAGGTTAGGGGTTAATAAATATAATACAGGGGTCGGCGGTGTTAGGGGCAGCAGATTAGGGGTACATAAGTATAACGTAGGTGGCGGTCGGCAGATTAGGGGTTAAAAAAATTTAATCGAGTGGCGGCGATGTGGGGGGACCTCGGTTTAGGGGTACATAGGTAGTTTATGGGTGTTAGTGTACTTTAGAGTACAGTAGTTAAGAGCTTTATAAACCGGCGTTAGCCCAGAAAGCTCTTAACTACTGACTTTTTTCCTGCGGCTGGAGTTTTGTCGTTAGATGTCTAACGCTCACTTCAGACACGACTCTAAATAGCGGAGTTAGAAAGATCCCATTGAAAAGATAGGATACGCAATTTACGTAAGGGGATCTGCGGTATGGAAAAGTCGCGGCTGAAAAGTGAGCGTTAGACCGTATTTTGAGTGACTCCAAATAACGGAGTTAGCCTAAAACCAGCGTTAGGAGCCTCTAACGCTGGTTTTCACGGCTACCGCCAAACTCCAAATCTAGGCCTTGGAGAATTAAATAATGTTTTATCCTTAAATATCCTAAAGGCTCAGAATTCTTTATTTGAAGGAAGATGGTGTAGTGGTTAGGTTTATGGTCCTGGGAACTGAAAGTCTTGGGTTCGATCCCTGCTGTGTCCTATAAAGTAATTTTTTTTTAGCTTGGACAATAAAATATGTCTTTATTTATATCTTTCATTCTTAAATATGCTAAAGGTACAGATTCTTTTATCTAAGGGAAGATGGGGCAGTGATTAGGTCTATTGCTCTGGGAACTGAAGGTCGCGGGTTTGGTCCCTGGTAGGTTTTCTATCCTTTTAGGTATTTTTAAATAATTTCCAATAGTAAGCTTGCCAATTTGAAGGTGCCAGATTTAATAATTATGTAACATATTTTATTTTTTGTCTTTTTAAGGATATAATCCATTAAGTGAAAAAACATTTTTTTTAATTTTATATAAATTATTTAGGATTTATGACCGATATTAGACCGTTTTGTGTAAATATCATATCTGTTTCCTATTGTTTTGTAATACAACTCTGCATTATTTGAAAAGACCATTTACATGATGTTATAAACCTAAAAATTGCACTATAATGTGCGTTTTTCTTTAAGAAACAGGTGAAGGATAATTAATTAGAATAGGCCTCAGAGCTGTGTTTAAAAGGATTCAATCTAACATATCTAATTAGAGCTTGAGAAAGAAACTTCGGTTTTGAAACGCATTGCTCTTTTAACTGCTCCAGCACGGGAGCTTTTGATATTCTTATCCTTAGATTCAGGCACAACAACCCTTTTATGGTGAAAACAGCAGTACTGACCTTTGAAGTGGGTCTTGGAAGTTTAGTTTTGCCAGATCAATTCTAAACCCGTAAAAGAAAACTGCATTGTGTCACCTGGGTTTCCAGCCGAATCCTGTATATCTATACAGCCTAGCACCCCTGCCCAAACATATAATCCGTAACCTCTGTGGGTGGTCCCCGGCACGATCGGTGCTTTGTATATTTGAAGCCGGCTCCTGTTCTCTGATATGTGAGTACGGATATACAATTGTTATTTGCTATTGATAAACACACTAAGAGGACTCTCTGTCCGTAGGAGCACAGCATCATCTATTACGACCAATCGGACGGCTCCATTTAATTTCATGCACCTCCGCATAGAGATCTGTGGATCGACATATAAAACAAGCTGAATAAGACTGCCACATTGTAATACGGCCCTGATACAAACTTTTAAGCTTAACGGGTGTATTACACAGTTGCTTTTTTAGGGATATAAATTTGTCTTTGTAACCGGCATCTTCTTTTTGGTAATTATTGTTGTGTTCTTTTTGGCAATATTATTATGTTCTTTTTATTAATGTTGTGATTAATCCTGTGTCCACTTTTGTGGTTAATCTTCTGCACTTGTGACATATAGGTTTACCTTTAACATATGATATTTTGAATTTAAAGTTAAAATACTTTTACTGATCCTGTTTGGCTGTACTCTTTAGCTCTGGTTTGAGCACTCCCTAGTATTTTTTAGTTATACAATGTGCCATCAGCTGTCCATATTAGTACCTTGTTTTTCCTAGTAGAAACCTAGGGCAGTCCAAACCCTTTTCCAAGGGGGGCGGAGTTAGCCAAAGACAAGTGTGTACGCACACTTACAGAGCACCGTCTCAACGTGCTCCAATTCAAGACTTTTACCTAGCCATTCTGGCTCTTTATCATCAGAGAGCCTGCTTAGATATACCAGCTTTACAGTAGCAGCACACTGCTTGGTCCATCGAGCCGGTCAGCGGGAATATCCTAAGCACCTGGGCCTCTGAGATGTGAGTGCTGACTCCCTGCAGAGCGAAGGGTACCGAGACTGCTGCCACACTGTGGCTCTGATCCCTTAGTAAATACCCCACCCCTAACCGCTGAGGCCTGGGTCAGATCAGAGGTCGCCCGCTCTCAAAGAACCCGGCGATGTGCGGTTTTCACCACGGCATGGAAAGTCACATCCAGCGAACCCCTGAAGTCTAGCCAGGGTGCGACTTGGGAGAAATCAACTTATAAAAGTTAACAGGGTCAACCCACTTCTCTGCACCCCAGGAGGTCGAGCTGCAGCTGCATCACCCACGTGGGATTTGAAAACTGCACTCATTACACAGGCCTCACTGGGACACTGCAAGGGCTTCCTCATAGATCTTGCCAGTGAGCACAGCACCCAGGGCGCCCTCAGGAGAGTGGATCGCCCTACATACTGATTGGGGATATCCTGGACTGGACCTTGGTCACTCATCTGGTGAGATCCTTGGCTTTTTTTTTTCTGTTCCACACATAGGCTGGTCACCAAAACCAGAGCCTTCTCTCCATCAAGCGACATCCCAGTTATTCCATAAGGCCTACATCCTTAATTTACTTTGGGAGACTCTCCCAGCACAACCCCATATAGAACTGGCTATTTAACAACCACTCAACTTACCTGCCAGCTACATAAGCCTTCTTGTCACCAGTTTTCACATATTCACAGGGCAAGGACTCATACAGCGGGTGGAAGAACTCTGTAGCCCCTGTACCAGCACCAATATACCGCAGGCCTGCACACGTGGCAGGCTGTGCCTACCACCCAAATAGGCGACCACAAGAGGATACTGATCTACAGGATCATCAATTGGCTCCAGGGGGATAGTAAATTTACAGAGTGCACCCCTAACCCATCCCTACAAGCGGCTTAGCATAGCAGATCTGCGTGGAATCACTGAAGTGCCATCCCCTAGGCCTCACTACTGATTCAAAGCACGGCCTGTCCAAGTTCCCAGTGTATTAAACGGCCTTCTCATCTGTGAACACAATTTGAAGAGAGGTCTCCGGATCAAGCTAACAGAGGTTATTGGGTGAGATCTTGCCATTTGTTTCCTCTATTTACAGCCCCTCTCACTACACAATTCTAAGGCCTCTCCCTTTCCCTGGGACGCCCTAAATTACACTATCCTATCCGGAACTTAACATATCACCCCCAGTGCCTTCACCTGTTTTTTGGGAACTTAAATAACTAGTGGAGGAAAAAAAAAAGCAGTCGGCTCAGAGAACGGTAATTTAACCCTTGTTCAGGATTATTAATTGACTCAAACATATTGTATTGGTCTGTATTAATTTTTCAGTGTATCTGCTTGTGTTTGCCCCTCCTCACACTTTTCTCCCTTTCCTGCACAGCTTGTCTGGGCAGGTTACTTCCACTTACCCTTTACCCCCCTTTACAGGATGTATCCCTTTCCCCTGAGGAGAGTGCGGAAGGAGTTCACTGTGTGCAGTTATGTATCTCAATTTGTGTATTGCTAACGCTGTGCTACTTTAATTAAGGTACTTGCTTGGTCCATTTTTACACCCACTAATTGAAATTGAAATTATTGATATTTAAAAGTTTGTATATCTCTAGAGCAGCTTGCCTAACCCCCTCTCCTCCTTCGCTTACGCTCAGCTTGTCTGAGCGGGTCACTACCACACCCCTTTTTCCCCCTTATATAGGACGCCCCCTTATTCCCAGAGGAGAGGGAACATAATATACTCTAGGAACACAGCCTATACCAAATAGGATTTTGACATAGTTATTGGTACCACAGAGTACATCTGAAGTAGCGTATTTGTTGTTTCCAAATCTCCCCCCCCCGTTTCAGTGGTTATTCACGCCTTCTGCCATTCACTCTGGCAGACCTATAAGTTAGTGTCCAACCCCTAACTGCTCTTCAAAATACTTTAGCCACTTAAGCGATAAGGACCACAAATTAGCTTACATAAGTATCTTTATACCCTTTAAAATTTATTACCCCCTCCCCAATTTGATGGTATAGACACACTGAAAGGGTAAGGACCTATTACATTCTATATCAATTGTCTGTTATATTGAGATATACATTTTGGATATATATACATCGATTCTGTGTATACTTTTTGTTATCAGGGCTAACCACTCTCTCTCTCTATCCACTCCCACTCAGCTTGCTTGAGTGGGTCACTTTTCTTTTTCCCCCTAATACAGGACGTATCCCACTACCAAGAGAGAGAGAGTTGAACACCCCTAAAACCACACTTTTGCTCCTACACCAAACCATTTTCCACAAATAACCCAAAGCATTTAAACCAACCATACAGAGTACCTAGATACATCCGCAAATTGCCAGGTTCTGTCAAATTATACTTTGCTTTATGTTGGGGGATATCTGGTTTGCACTTTGCTTTATGTTGGGGGATACCTGGTTTGCCACCTCGGCCAGGTTTTCTTGGACAGTTATGTGTTACGCACACACACACACACAAATATATACTTGCATATAAACCAATTTTTTTTTATTTTTAAGGGCAAACCCCCTATTTTACCTTGAAATTATGAGAGGTATCATGCACACACATACATCATAGGTGATAGTACGTTATGGGTCATCAAGAGGAATCTGGTAATATCATGAACTACATGCCAATAGCTGAGAGGTTTGTAAATGTTGTCAAAGCCTTAGCATAACATTATACACTCTGAGCAGTGGACTATTATGTATTTTATCTTTCATGCTGGATGTAGTTGTTTATATTTTTATTGCATTTCTGTTTATGTAGAGTTAGTAGAGCTTTTCTTGACAGTGAGGCTGAATTATCAAGCCGTCAACTATGCTGCATTTGACGGCACCAATACGCTTGCCTAACATCACGGCCGCGGACCTGAATACGCTCTCCTTATTTATAAAAAAAAAAGCTGTCAAAAAGCTGTGCACCAAGTACGAGGCGATGAGCAGCGGACTGTTGTTAACTAACAGTCATCGATCTCGCTGCTATTTGGCTTTTCCCCAACTTTATATATACCCTGTCACTAAACACCTCCACTATACTAAAATGTTTAACCCCTATTCCGCCGCTCCCGGACCCGCCGCAACTAAATAAAGTTATTAACCCCTATACCGCTGCTCCCGGAGCCCACCACAACTAAATAAAGTTATTAACCCCTATCCCTCCGCTCCTGGAGCCCACCGCAACTCTAATAAAGTTATTAACCCCTATCACCCCACTCCCGGACCCCTCCACAACATAAATGTATTAACCCCTAAACCCCTGGCCTCCCACATCACTACCCCTCCGCAACTAAATAAATGTATTAACCCCTAAACCACCAGCCCCCCACATCGCCATAAACTAAACTAAATTAAGCTATTAACCCCTAAACCTAACAACCCGCTAACTTTACATTAAATATTAACTCATCCCTATATTATAAATTTAAACTTACCTTTAGAATTAAATTAAACTATATTAAACTACTAATTAACCTACCCTATTATCCTACAATTACATTAAACTATATTAAACTATCAATTAACCTACCCTAACTATTATAATAAAATTACATTAAACTATATTAAAATATTAATTAACCTACCCTAACTATTATAATAAAATTACATTAAACTAACAATTAAATTAACTATATATTACATATTTAAAAACCTAACCCTACTCAAGTTATTTAAATCTACTATTAAAAATTACTAGAAATAGTGAGAATGCCGCTTTGGTAAAAACTTAATGCTTTATTCAAACAATTAAAATATTAGTGCTAACGTTCAGTAATCTTTAAAATAGACAGCTGTAACGTCACGAAAACAGGCCAGTCTGACGCATTTCGGCTGTTATGCCTTATTCATAGACACTGGAGTCTATGAATAAGGCATAACAGCCGAAACGCATCTGACTGGCCTGTTTTCGTGACGTTACAGCTGTCTTTTTAAAAGATTACTGCACGTTAGCACTAATATTTTAATTGTTTGAATAAAGCATTACGTTTTTACCAAAGCGGCATTTTCACTATTTCTGGATTCATTACTGCCAAAGGAGAGGGCCCTTGTTTGCTGCTGTAGGGCTAATAGCCCGGGTTAACCCGTGGGAGCTCCGGGTACACATTTACACATTCATACTGCCAGGATCGGTGCAAGCTGTAAGATTGGTCGGATACCGGTTCGCCAAGTCCGCCCCGCTAAAGGTCAGGAACAGTCACGAGGGAGTGACGTCAGACACCGTCGGAAGAACCCCGCAACCGTGACGGAGCGGTGAGATCGGGTACCGAAGACTTAACCGACAAGGGGTTAGATTGAAGAGACGAACAGAGGTGAGACCTTATTATCTGTTTTTTCCAGCCACCGTTAGCAGCCCGCAATCATCTAAGCCAATGGAGCAACTTTTGCATTTGTCTATTAAAAATTACTAAATTGAAAAAAATAACAACTAAGTTACAAAAAAATAAAAAACACTAAGTTACACAAAATAAAAAAGAAATGATCAAATATTTAAACTAATTACACCTAATCTAATAGCCCTATCAAAATAAAAAAGCCCCCCCCCCAAAATAAAAAAAACCCTAGCCTACAATAAGCTACCAATGGGCTTTTAAAGGGCCTTTTGCGGTGCCCTTTTTATTCGGAACATCTGTAATGACGTAAGCATCGATCTGTGCCGGATTGAGACTGGCGGATCGTATGTTACATCACAAATTTCAACTTTTGTCGGTCTGTAGGCTTTGATAAATGGGTCGAATCAGACTCGCCACAATTACGCTGCGGAATTCCAGCGTATTTGCGGTTGACGGCTTGATAAATATCCCTCAGTGTGTGAACATTTTCAGAAAGAATAACGCCTTGTTTGCTGTAATTGTTTTTCAGCACCCAAACCTTTACGCCCCAGAAAAAAATGTTTTTTTTCTATTAAAGGAGCAGTGTACTGTAACATTATGTTTTCATTCATTTGTTTTTAATGACTTGTGTTATATATATATATATGTATGTTTATTTTTGTTTATGATATAGCTGGTTTTGTTCTTTGATAACACAATCCATTAAAATGGTTTGAGCTACCAGGGAAATTAGATCTCCTTATTTTATCATGTTCTGTGCACACACATGCTTCTTTATATTGTCTATGTCTTTATAACAAAGCTCAATACTTAGGCCCGATTATCCAAAGTGCTGCGAGGTGGCGAATTATTCAAAAGGTATCAGATGCGATGTCGAGAATGCCGGCAAAATATTCAAAGTGCCGACATTACTCTTTAAAGGCAGCAGGACTGAGAGACTGTTTACTATACATCATGTCAAGGTATATGTGAAGATTAATATATATATATTATTATTATATTTGGCTATCAGCACCAAATGATTCATTCATTTATAAGACATTAAATGCTTTGACTGACCAAAATTCAATCCTCCCCCAATTCTGTTGATTACACAGGATGGGTCACAAAGTCACTTAAAAAGAAATGTTGTCAAAGTTATCTTGAGGAAGAGCAGAGGTTTATAGCTTGATATAGGATAGGACCATTGAACCATTTCAAAGAAAAGACAGATTGCCTCAAAAAATAGTAATCTGTATATTCTATGTATTCCACATCTGAGAACAAAGAATTGTTTCCAAAAGATATCCCGCTGAGGTGTGAAGTTAAAATCCTTCTTTCTACTTTGAAACCGTCTATATTTTTTTGCGTGTTATAAATCTTGGATCAAACAGGAAATCTCACTTTCTTGATTAACAGAACATCTGAAAACAGGATTGTGGGATAGATAACCTCATACAGTGTTACACAGACACAATGTCTGAGAAATGGCTGAAGCTACAAACATGTTCAAGAAGTTATAGCTTTTAACAACTACTTGTAAAATGACCCCTGCTGTGTATTGAGACAATGAAAGTTTGACCAGCAAAGACACATGTTTAAAATGTAACTAGTTGAATTCATTTTTTTTATATAGTAATTGATATAATTTTTTTTGTGTATAACAATGTGTAATCAGCTGGATTTTATATAAATAAGGGAATACTCAAATGAGTGTATGTGTGTATATATATATATATATATATATATATATATATGTGTGTGTGTGTGGGGGGGGGGGTACACATATGTACAGTATATTCAGACACATATTAAACATGGAGACCTGAGAGCTAAAATTTCAAAATGTTTTTACCTATATATTTATATATATTTTGGAAGCATAGAATGTTTTAGGATTTAAAATGAGCATTCTAACAATTATCTCTTTCATTTCAGGTATCTAAGAAGTACACATATAATTGATATTTTAAATGATATCCTGTATATTTTATCCTTTCAAAGAGAGATATACAGATATCAAATATTAATCTGTATGGAATAATAATCCAATGTAGATATAATTGTGTGAGAACCACATATATCTATGTATGTGATGTTGAGCAGATGGCTGAAGAAGGAAATTGAATCCAGGATGAGGATATTATGATTTTAAGTTATTTCATAAAAGATATGGTTTTAAATGCATTTTATATATTATAAGTGAAATAAATTCATGTGTGGTCTTAAAATAATCAGAATAAATAATGTGACATAATACAGTACATTTGAACATGTAACTTATTAATATAAAGAAATTATAACATTTTAAATTACACATTTTAAAGAAATGCTTTTAAATGTTAGAAATGATTAAATGAAACTGTTTGTTTGTCATTCTGCCCCCGATGGCCAAAATCCAGTATAACTGTCAAAAGATTTAGCGGATTAAAAGATACTTCTCAGATGAACCAATCCATGCTCAGCTCCGTATGGGCCAATCACAAAACAGATCCAGAGGGCCTATCCAATTCGCCAATGATGGTACAGAACAAAAAGGGGTGGAGTTATATCACATGATTTAACCCCAAGCATAGAGAGAGAAAGGCTGGCTAACTCTTGCTAACTTGAGTAACTTTTGCTAAACTTTGGCTGGCTTTCTGTGTGCTAAACTGTGACTGATGAAAATTTGGCTGCGTTACATACAGTTACAAAAGGCATAATAGCTACCTTTCTTTTCCACATGCAAAAACTCATTTTTGGTATTCTGAGGCGAGTTGGATAAACAAAGAAGTTTTTGGGAGATTGAACTACAAATTGGTTCAAACTGGTGATGTATGATTGTTCTAATTTTTAATATTTTAAACAAAGGTAATTGGTAAGACCATAGTCAAATTGTAGTTAATAGATTTAAAGGGGCACTCAGTATTTTAAACTGTGTTTCATAGTCCTGTATAGTGTTAAGTTTGTCTTTTGTATGCTAAGTAATTTATCTTTGCAAAATATAGATAAATATATATCTTAGAATTGGTTTTAATTATAAGTAACTAATAATTTATTTCAGCTTAAATAAATGGGCATTTAAAGTGACTGTTTACATTAAGAATATATGTACTTTTAGTGTCCTAATTAGAATTGTATTAGAATCAATTGTAGCTATATAGCTGATTGTACTGTTTGAATGTTAGTAGCTTATATCTTGGTCTCATTGTGGTATTTTAAATGCAACTCTGATTTGATAGACTATCTTGAATAAAGCAACTTTTATGATCTTTGAATAGCATATTACAATAGTTTAAACACTGTATAGTATTGACACATATTCTGGTTCCTACAAATATATTTCAATGTGTCTATAAATATTAACTAATAAAACGAATTCAGGAATTTATATTAATTTTATGGTTTTTGGTATATGCATATTTTATTGGGGTTTAGTTTAAAGGATAATTATTAAATATATTGTATTATAACCCGGCCATATACTGACATTCAAAATTGGTGGCAATGCTGGTGAAATATTTCAAGCAGCATCAGCACTGACATTGGCAATGTTAAGTTAAGGATCCCTTTTAAATATATAGCACCTAATAAGTATACCTATGTACCTCTAAACCAACATAACCCACCACTGCAAATTAACCCTACACTACTTAACCCCTATACCACCAATAAGAGGAAGTGAGCGGCGCAGCTCCAAAAGCCATCTCCGGGAACGGACAAAGGACAACAAGTAAAAAAAATTGCACGGTTTAGGCAGGGATTGAAGAGGTGCACACCATCAAAGGATAGTCGGTCCGGCAAACAGAAGAAAGAAAAAAGGCTGCACATCAGGTCTTGAAAAGCAAATTGGAGTTTATTCCACACTTTCAGTCCTATGACTAAGTTCCGCATGGCACGAAACGCGTAAGGACACGCCCCCTTCCTCTGTTGTCTGTTAGTAGTGTGTACAGCAACTGAAAGTGTGGAATAAACTCCAATTTGCTTTTCAAGACCTGGTGTGCAGCCTTTTTCTTTCTTCCCTATACCACCAATAGCCCACCACATTAAACTTCCTAACCTATTAACCCCTATACCACCAATAGCCCATTGCAATTGACCGCTACACCACCATAACCCACCAATGCAAACTATCCCTACAGTACTTAACTCCTAACTCCCCCCACCTCTAATCTAAAACCCATAAGTTACTAAAAATAGTAAACATTAAATATACCAAAGATATATATATATATATATATATATATATATATATATAAAACACTACCAAAAATAGCAAAGTTATGCCAGTTCTAAAACTAAAACACATACCCCAAAATAAAAAAACTAAACTAACACTAAACTATAGCAATAGCCCTTAGAAGGGCTTTTTGTAGGGCATTGCCCTAAAGTGATACAGCTCTTTTTCCTTGCTATTGGCTGATTTTCTAAACCAAATTCAAATCAACCAATAGAAGGAAAGCTATTTCTATTGGCTGATTTGAATTTGGTTTAGAAAAAGGTGTTCCTGGAGTTGCTTTGAATAAAACTAAATCCTTATCTTCTTACCTGAGTACATTGTCCCTTTTATAACACATAAACCAGTTACTAAATTTATAGAAAGGATGGATTTACACAGTTTTCCCTGAAATTATTTTCTTTTTTTCTTTCGGACGAACATTTATACTTTTATTTTTTTAATACTAGAAAACTATTTTCCCATGAAGTTTCCTCACAAGGATTTTTAGATTGTTATTTGTATAAAAAAAAGTAAGCCAGCTGTTTGTAAAAAAAAGAATGAATATATATATATATATATATATATATATATATATATATATATACTGTATATATAATTAAAGTTAAAACAAGACTGAGCAATAATTTCTATTGGAGGCGATGCAAGACTTGAAGCTTTGAATCTATATTTAATAAAGGCATGAAACCAGGAAGTTTGACCTGTTTTGCTGACACAGATAAAGATAAGTAGGTTAGTGACTAACACATGGCGGTTTTAGCAATGAACAATTAAGTCGCTGATGTATGACCAATTGTAAACAACGTAAAAGAGCTCAGTATGTACCAAGAGCCCCAATGACATTCATATTAAAGTAAATATTTGTTGTGATCTAGTTGTTTACACAAGGGATGTCACATCACAAAGTATATTTAGGAATAAGGAATCTAAAATGCTCAAAGCAAGTTATATTTTGTAAATAATAATATAATGCCCCATTGATTGGATATTAATCAGTGCTCATTAAAAAAGTTAAATGAAAGTAAACATAAAAAGTCACCTTATTTTTGCAGCAAAAGTCCTCCACTAACCATGGGCAAGAAGCTGACTGGAGCTACAGTAGGTGTCGCCTAGCAACTACTTTAAAGGGAAAGCTACTCCTTTGCCTTCCTCTAGAGACCCCAGCCCCCTTGTGGAGCAGTGCCAGGATTGTAATGGACCCTGCACTAATGAAGTAATAAAATAAAAAGTAAAATCATTGTACAATGATGAACATTACATATTGCAATGATTTTTTATTAAGTATTATCTACTGCTTTGTGCTTTTTTATTACAACCATGAAACAGACTGTGTTTTATTTCTTTTTAAAGGGGGATTAAAGTAATTTACTATACTGTATACGCTGAGACTATCTCAATAATTAAGCACAGTATTGCATAAGAAATACATATAAGATAAATAGCAATATAAATTAACTTCAATTTAGAGGTTTGGAAAAACAATTATTTGAAAGGTAGAGTAGGGGATGTGGATAGAACACTGTTACAAAAAGAATGTAAATTTATCTTTAATTTAAAATCTTTAATACCAGGGAGCATGAATGAAGAATTTAATTTTGTACCTTTCCTTGGTTAAAATAGCTCTTCCCTTAGTAAGTATTAGAAGATTTACCACCAAGGTCTAAGTCTAGGATATTTATTATTTTTCTCTGTGTTGAGTAAGAAATACAGACAGTGTTTAATAATTATAAAATTCATGAAAAATGTAAGCAATTTAAATATTGAATCTGCTACTGATGCCATTCTTTGTAATTATTTGAAACAGTGTATCTAAATAAAAATTGAAAGTAATGATTGATAAAATGGAATTGAAAGTTGTGAATGGAATATTTGAGTTTAACAAACTTTGTAAAAATCAGAGGTAGAGTTAATGCCTTTAAGAAGAGTCTCATTGGGAAGGATGTAACAGAACTAAGCTGAGGTGAAACGCGCGTTGCAGACAAAAAGGCTAGTCACAGCTCTGCGTGCTACGGCGTGGTGACTGCAAGGAGATTCCCAATCTCGAGACCGGGAACGATTTAAGCAGGGTCTTGGCGCTTTACAAGGAATGGAGGAATACCTTCAAACGATGTGATTAGAGTTAACACGCCCCATGCCATTGGAGTTTACACAAACTAAGTATTATGTCAAGCAGAGGGATTTAAGAATGCTAAACAATGGATTGAGTTGTGAGTACAATACCTATGCACCAGTAAGAATATGCTGAAGTTAACAGCTTTGGACAAGGCAGTCATTTCTGTTGTCATAACTTTAGTGATGTCTCTCTACCATATTTTATGAACTTATATGATTTGATCCTCACAAAGCACAATAAGTATACAAATATCTGCTAATGTCCCTGTAGCCCTAATAGCCGATTTGCATAGTAAAGGGAGTGGATTCTGTGAATATCAGGATTTGCAAAGCATATTTTTGCTATATAAATGCGAATGGTCCTGTTTTCCCTTTATTCAGAAAGAGTGTGCAATTTTAAGCAACTTTCTAATTTACTCCTATTATCAAATTTTCGCTGTTCTTTTGCTATCTTTATTTAAAAAGCAGTAATGTAAAGCATGGGAGCCTGCCCATTTTTAGGTTCAGCACCCTGAATAGCGCTTGCTTATTGGTGGCTACATTTAGCCCCCAATGAGCAAGCGTAACCCAGGTTCTGAACCAAAAGTGGGCCGGCTCTAAACTTTACATTCCTGCTTTTTGAATAAGTGGTGTGTAAAAACCAGGGTTCCCATAAAGATATCCACAAGCAGACACACTCGGTATATGTTGCAAAAAGCCTTTATTAAAGCCACATATAAAACACCTTATACCAACGTTTTGGCTCTAACTTGAGCCTTGTTCACATGGAGGAAAAAAACATCTTATTGTTGTGCTCTAAACACCTCCCTTATAAACCCACAAAATACCTGTGAATCGGTTCAGCAATCCTTAGTAGCTGACAATAATCAATTCCCATAAATGTCTGTTGACGTCATCACCAAGGGCATTGCCATGGTAACCTGCTTGTAACAACGCCGGACTTATTGAGATGACAATCAAGTGGTTAACAACCAACATAGCTATAATTTCGCACACACTTCCGGTGTATGATCCATGAATATTCATACACTTAAACAAAGGAGCAATTTTAAACCACGATTGTAATCATATAACTCTCAATAGGACCATATCACACTATAGGCCGGTGTCTTAAAATAAAACGTCTACCATAGGAATTTGTATACTACGTCATTTCCGGTGACGTATAGTCAGCTGGTGGAGGTTTGTAGCGCTCACTGCACATGCGCTAGAGGCACAAACTCCTTACAACAGCTGATGAGAATTCGATCAATTATGAACATTGGTGGAGTTATGTGTCTGCCTGTCGGGAGTGGATGCAGGATATGATGTTGAGCATAATGACACTACGGGGGGTAGTTATCAACTTGTCAACTTTCCTGCCTTTGCCGGCCCAATACGCCCGCCTAAGCTCGCCTACCATCGCCGCCGCGGACCTGAAAAAATTTGCCTAAGTTATCAATAAATCTGTCAAAAAGCCGCGCACCAAGTACGGGGCGATGATCAGCGGACTGTGAGAGTTATCACTCATCCGATCTCGCTGCTCTTCGGCTTTTTTACAGCTTTATTGCTAGCCTGTCACTAAGCACCCACACTAAACTACACTGTTCTACCCCTATACCGGCGCCCCCGCAGCCCCCCGCAACTCAATAAAGTTACTAACCCCTAAATCGCCGCTCCCGGACACCGCCGCAACTCTTATAAATGTATTAACCCCTAAACCGCCACTCCAGGACACCGCTGCAACTCTTATAAATGTATTAACCCCTAAACCGCCACTCCTAGACCCCGCCGCAACTCTTATAAATGTATTAACCCCTAAACCGCCGCTCCTAGACCCCGCCGCAACTCTTATAAATGTATTAACCCCTAAACCGCCGCTCCCGGACACCGCCGCAACCTACATTATACCTAGTAACCGCTATCCTGCCCCCCTATACCGCCGCCCTCTATAATAAAGTTATTAACCCCTATCCTGCCGCAACCTATATTAAATTTATTAACCCCTAATCTGCCCCCCCTACACCGTCGCCACCTATAATACATTTATTAACCCCTATCCTGCCCCCCACTACACCGCCGCCATTGTAATAAATTTATTAACCCCTAAGTCTAACACTAACCCTAACACCCCCCTAACTTAAATATTAATTAAATAAATCTAAATAATATTTCTATTATTAACTAAATTAATCCTTTTTAAAACTAAATACTTACCTTTAAAATAAACCCTAATATAGCTACAATATAAATAATAATTATATTGTAGCTATCTTAGGATTTATTTTTATTTTACAGGTAACTTTCAATTTATTTTAACTAGGTACAATAGCTATTAAATAGTTATTAACTATTTAATAGCTACCTAGCTAAAATAAAGAGAAATTTACCTGTAAAATAAAAACTTACCTAAGTTACAATTACACCTAACACTACACTATCATTAAATAAATTATTCCTATTTAAAACTAAATACTTACCTGTAAAATAAACCCTGATAGCTACAATGTAATTAATAATTACATTGTAGCTATTTTAGGATTTATATTTATTTTAAAGGTAACTTTGTATTTATTTTAGCTAGTTAGAATAGTTATTAAATAGTTATTAACTATTTAATAACTACCTAGCTAAAAGAATTACAAAATTACCTGTAAAATAAATCCTAACCTAAGTTACAATTAAACCTAACACTACACTATCATTACATTAATTAAATAAATTAACTACAAATAACTACAATTAAATACAATTACATAAACTAACTTAAGTACAAAAAATAAAAAAAGCTAAGTTACAAAAAATAAAAAAAATAAGTTACAAACATTTAAAAAATATTACAACAATTTTAAGCTAATTACACCTAATCTAAGCCCCCTAATAAAATAACAAAGCCCCCCAAAATAAAAAAATTCCCTACCCTATTCTACATTAAAAAAGTTCAAAGCTCTTTTACCTTACCAGCCCTTAAAAGGGCCTTTTGTGGGGCATGCCCCAAAGAAAACTGCTCTTTTGCCTGTAAAAGAAAAATACAACCCCCCCAACATTAAAACCCACCACCCACATACCCCT
Source organism: Bombina bombina (assembly GCF_027579735.1). NCBI lineage: Eukaryota > Metazoa > Chordata > Amphibia > Anura > Bombinatoridae > Bombina > Bombina bombina. Next base: position 943,972,943 of record NC_069500.1, read on the forward strand.
AATCTAACCCAAACCCCCCTTAAAATAACCTAACACTAATCCCCTGAAGATCATCCTACCTTGAGTCGTCTTCACTCAGCCGAGCCACCGATGGAACTGAAGAGGAGATCCGGAGCGGCAGAAGTGATTCTCCAAGGGCCGCTGAAGAAATCTTCCATCCGATGAAGTGATCCTCCAGGCGGCGCTGAAGAAGTCTTCCATCCGGGCGATGTCATCTTCCAAGCGGCGCTGAAGAAGTCTTCTATCCGGGCGATGTCATCTTCCAAGCGGGGTCTTCAATCTTCTTTCTTCAGGATCCATCTTCATCCTGCCGCCGCGGAACATCCTTCTTTCCAGACGGACTACCGACGAATGAAGGCTCCTTTAAGGGACGTCATCCAAGATGGCATCCCTTCAATTCCGATTGGCTGATAGGATTCTATCAGCCAATCGGAATTAAGGTAGGAAAAATCTGATTGGCTGATTGAATCAGCCAATCAGATTGAGCTTGCATTCTATTGGCTGATCGGATCAGCCAATAGAATGCAAGCTCAATCTGATTGGCTGATTGGATCAGCCAATCGGATTGAACTTCAATCTGATTGGCTGATTGAATCAGCCAATCAGATTTTTCCTACCTTAATTCCGATTGGCTGATAGAATCCTATCAGCCAATCGGAATTTAAGGAACGCCATCTTGGATGACGTCCCTTAAAGGAGCCTTCATTCGTCGATAGTCCGTCGGGAAAGAAGGATGTTCCGCGTCGGCGGGATGAAGATGGATCTTGAAGAAAGAAGATTGAAGACCCCGCTTGGAAGATGACATCGCCCGGATAAAAGACTTCTTCAGTGCCGCTTGGAAGATGACATCGCCCGGATGGAAGACTTCTTCAGCGCCGCCTGGAGGATCACTTCATCGGATGGAAGACTTCTTCAGCGGCCCATGGAGGATCACTTCTGCCGCTCCGGATCTCCTCTTCAGTTCCATCGGTGGCTCGGCTGAGTTAAGACGACTCAAGGTAGGATGATCTTCAGGGGATTAGTGTTAGGTTATTTTAAGGGGGGTTTGGGTTAGATTAGGGGTATGTGGGTGGTGGGTTTTAATGTTGGGGGGGTTGTATTTTTCTTTTACAGGCAAAAGAGCAGTTTTCTTTGGGGCATGCCCCACAAAAGGCCCTTTTAAGGGCTGGTAAGGTAAAAGAGCTTTGAACTTTTTTAATGTAGAATAGGGTAGGGAATTTTTTTATTTTGGGGGCTTTGCTATTTTATTAGGGGGCTTAGATTAGGTGTAATTAGCTTAAAATTGTTGTAATATTTTTTAAATGTTTGTAACTTATTTTTTTTATTTTTTGTAACTTAGCTTTTTTTATTTTTTGTACTTAAGTTAGTTTATGTAATTGTATTTAATTGTAGTTATTTGTAGTTAATTTATTTAATTAATGTAATGATAGTGTAGTGTTAGGTTTAATTGTAACTTAGGTTAGGATTTATTTTACAGGTAATTTTGTAATTCTTTTATCTAGGTAGTTATTAAATAGTTAATAACTATTTAATAACTATTCTAACTAGCTAAAATAAATACAAAGTTACCTTTAAAATAAATATAAATCCTAAAATAGCTACAATGTAATTATTAATTACATTGTAGCTATCTTAGGGTTTATTTTACAGGTAAGTATTTAGTTTTAAATAGGAATAATTTATTTAATGATAGTGTAGTGTTAGGTGTAATTGTAACTTAGGTTAGTTTTTATTTTACAGGTAAATTTCTCTTTATTTTAGCTAGGTAGCTATTAAATAGTTAATGACTATTTAATAGCTATTGTACCTAGTTAAAATAAATTGAAAGTTACCTGTAAAATAAAAATAAATCCTAAAATAGCTACAATATAATTATTATTTATATTGTAGCTATATAGGGTTTATTTTAAAGGTAAGTATTTAGTTTTAAATAGGATTAATTTAGTTAATAATAGAAATATTATTTAGATTTATTTAATTAATATTTAAGTTAGGGGGGTGTTAGGGTTAGTGTTAGACTTATGTTTAGGGGTTAATAAATTTATTACAGTGGCGGCGGTGTAGGGGGGGCAGGATAGGGGTTAATAAATTTATTATAGGTGGCGACGGTGTAGGGGGGCAGATTAGGGGTTAATAAATTTAATATAGGTTGCGGCGGGGTCCGGGAGCGGCGGTTTAGGGGTTAAACTATTTATTTAGTTGCGGCGAGGTGCGGGATCGGCAGGATAGAGGTTAATAACTTTATTATAGAGGGCGGCGGTATAGGGGGGGCAGGATAGGGGTTACTAGGTATAATGTAGGTTGCAACGGTGACCGGGAGCGGCGGTTTAGGGGTTAATACATTTATTATAGTTGCGGCGGGGTCAGGGAGCGGCGGTTTAGGGGTTAATATGTATAGAGTAGCTTGCGGTGGGCTCCGGGAGCGGCGGTTTAGGGGGTAATAACTTTATTTAGTTGTGGCGGTGTAGGGGGGACAGCTTAGGGGTGTTTAGACTCGGGGTACATGTTAGGGTGTTAGGTGTAGACAGCTCCCATAGAAATCAATGGGATGTCTGGCAGCAGCGAACTTGTACTTTCGATATGGTCAGACATTCATTGATTGCTATGGGATCCGCCGCCTCCAGGGCGGCGGATTGAAAACCAGGTACGCTGGGCCGGAAAAGTGCCGAGCGTACCTGCTAGTTTTTTGATAACTAGCAAAAGTAGTCAGATTGTGCCGCACTTGTGTGCGGAACATCTGGAGTGACGTAAGAATCGATCTGTGTCGGACTGAGTCCGGCGGATCGAAGCTTACGTCACTAAATTCTACTTTTGCCGGTCTCTAGCCTTTGATAACTAAGGCGAATCAGCCTCGCCACTAATACGCTGCGGAATTCCAGCGTATTTCAGGTTGACGGCTTGATAACTACCCCCCTACGAGTGTATAGTAAAACAACAGCATTGTAAACTATGCATTTGTATTGTAGACGTTTTAATTAGACACCGGAGCTCTATTTTATGCTTTGATCTCTGTAATGTGCGTCAGTACAGAACCTGGGTATGGATTGGGATGGGTGTGAGAGAGAGGCCGAATCAGTGATATTAATGTTTTCCAGCGCTTGTCGATTTCCAGCTGTCTGTTAAGGGTCCAGCCCTTTAGGGAGAAGGAGAAGTCCGGTGTCTTAAATGAAAACGTCTACAATACAAATGCATGGTTTACAATGCTGTTGTTTTACTATACACTCGTAGTGTCATTATGCTCAACATCATATCCTGCATCCACTCCCCTGACAGGCAGACACATAACTCCACCAATGTACCCAGACTCCCTTAACCAAACATGGAATAGCTACTCAATGTTCAGCTATCACCCTAGCTGGTTCAATGATTAGTAACGTGCGCGTGCCACATAATTGATCGTATTCTAATCAGCTTTTGTAAGGAGTTTGTGCCTCTAGCGCAGGCGCAGTGAGCGCCACAAACCTCCACCAGCTGACAAACGTCACCGGAAGTGACGAGGTATACACATTCCTACGGAGTAGACGGATTCCTTTAGAACAGCGGCAACGTACAATGATGTAATCACCATGCGCGTTACCATGGTAACCGTAATAAACTAAATATGTTAAGCTACAGCTAGTGTCTTGACTGCGATCACTTGGTGAACCACATCATGCAATTAACAACACAATGTAAGCTAAAGAAAATGTGTCCTAGAATCTAAGCTCTATTACTAAAGTACCATATTGTAGGGTTCACCTGCCCAGGTACAGTATATACTGAGCTACTGTTAGAAAACTAATTATACTCACAATAGGTTGTATGCAAACAATTCCATTAACACATCCCTAGTGCGTACAAATATAAAGTCAACATTGTCATTGTACGTCGCCGGCTTTTAGTGTGATATGCTCCTATTGAGAGTTGTGATTACGATCACGGTTTTAAATTGCTCTTTTGTTTAAGGATATGAATGTTCATGGATCATACACCGCAAGAGTGTGTGAAATTTATAGCTATGTTGGTTGTTAACCACATGATCTTCATCTCAATAAGTCTAGCGTTGTAACAAGCAGTTTACCATAGCAATGCGATTGGTGATGATGTCAACAGACATTGACAGGAATTGCACATGTGCTACTGTGATTTTTGTCAGCTGCTAAGGATTGCTGAACCGATTACCAGGTATTTATGGGTTTATAAGGGGGGTGTTAAGAGTACTACGATAAGATGTTTTTTGCCTCCATGTAAACAAGGCTCAAGTCAGAGCCGAAATGTTATGGTATAAGGCGTTTTATATGTGACTTTAATAAAGGCTTTTTGTAACATATACCGTTTTTCCCACACCACTATTGGATCTGACTAGCCGTGAACCTGGATGCTTATTATTGTTCATGAAGTGCTGATAAAATATATATATATATACTAGTCCTAAAGCCCGTGTACACGTGCCATTTTTTGCAGTACAGTGGTCTCACCCCTTGCTCTCTCTCTATCCCCCCTCTCTTTTGCTCTCTCTTTCTCCCCTCTCTTTTGCTCTCTCTTTCTCCCCTCTCTTTTGCTCTCTCTCTCCCCTCTCTTTTACTCTCTCTCTCCCCCCTCTCTTTTACTCTCTCTCCCCCCTCTCTTTTGCTCTCTCTCTCCCCCTCTCTTTTGCTCTCTCTCTCCCTCTCTTTTGCTCTCTCTCTCCCCCCTCTCTTTTGCTCTCTCTCTCCCCCCTCTCTTTTGCTCTCTCTCTCCCCCCTCTCTTTTGCTCTCTCTCTCCCACCTCTCTTTTGCTCGCTCTCTCCCTCTCTTTTGCTCGCTCTCTCCCTCTCTTTTGCTCTCTCTCCCCCTCTTTTGCTGTCTCCCTCTCTTTTGCTCTCTCTCTTCCCCCCTCTCGTTTGCTCTCTCTCCTCTCGTTTGCTCTCTCTCTCCTCTCGTTTGCTCTCTCTCTTTTGCGCTGTCTCCCCCTCTCTTTTGCACTGTCTCTCCCTCTCTTTTGCGCTCTCTCCCCCTCTCTTTTGCGCTCTCTCCCCCCTCTCTTTTGCACTGTCTCTCCCTCTCTTTTGCGCTCTCTCCCCCTCTCTTTTGCGCTCTCTCCCCCCTCTCTTTTGCGCTCTCTCCCCCTCTCTTTTGTGCTCTCTCCCCCTCTCTTTTGTGCTCTCTCCCCCTCTCTTTTGCGCACTCTCCCCCCTCTCTTTTGCGCACTCTCCCCCCTCTCTTTTGCGCACTCTCCCCCCTCTCTTTTGCGCTCTCTCCCCCCTCTCTTTTGCGCTCTCTCCCCCCTCTCTTTTGCGCTCTCTCCCCCCTCTCTTTTGCGCTCTCTCCCCCCTCTCTTTTGCGCTCTCTCCCCCCTCTCTTTTGCGCTCTCTCCCCCCTCTCTTTTGCGCTCTCTCCCCCCTCTCTTTTGCGCTCTCTACCCCCTCTCTTTTGCGCTCTCTCCCCCCTCTCTTTTGCGCTCTCTCCCCCCTCTCTTTTGCGCTCTCTCCCCCCTCTCTTTTGCGCTCTCTCCCCCTCTCTTTTGCGCTCTCTCCCCCCTCTCTTTTGCGCTCTCTCCCCCTCTCTTTTGCGCTCTCTCCCCCCTCTCTTTTGCGCTCTCTCCCCCCTCTCTTTTGCGCACTCTCCCCCCTCTCTTTTGCGCACTCTCCCCCCTCTCTTTTGCGCTCTCTCCCCCCTCTCTTTTGCGCTCTCTCCCCCCTCTCTTTTGCGCTCTCTCCCCCCTCTCTTTTGCGCTCTCTCCCCCCTCTCTTTTGCGCTCTCTCCCCCCTCTCTTTTGCGCTCTCTCCCCCCTCTCTTTTGCGCTCTCTCCCCCCTCTCTTTTGCGCTCTCTCCCCCCTCTCTTTTGCGCTCTCTCCCCCCTCTCTTTTGCGCTCTCTCCCCCCTCTCTTTTGCGCACTCTCCCCCCTCTCTCCTTTTGCACTCTCTCCCCCCTCTCTTTTGTTCGCTCTCTCCCCCTCTCTCTTTTGCTGTCTCTCTCCCCCTCTCTCTTTTGCTGTCTCTCTCTCCCTCTCTCTATCCCCCCTCTTCTGCTCTCTCTATCCCCCCTCTTTAGAGCTCTGGCAGCCGGCATCTGGCCCCGCCCGCGTCACATCTGGCCACCTCCACAGCGCGTCTGGCCATGCCCACTCCGCACCCGCACGGCCACGCCCACTCCACCACATGACGCCAGGTCAGTTGGAAGGCCAGGTGTGTTTGTCCTCGCGCGCAGTTTCTACTGCGCATGACAGCTTCGGACAAATACACTTGGCCTTTTATTATATAGTATATATATATATATATATATATATATATATATATATACACACACATGGTAGAATCCTATTATGGTGAGGAAAATCATATTTGTGGGGACACATGGGAGCCATTGTCCCCTTGGAGACACCTATGAATGGCAGCTACACTAATAAAGCATTCACTGTGTAGCATTTTCAGTTGCAGATATAACATGTTCTCAGAGTCCTGCAGGAAGCGCTCCAGTAACTCTGGGGCAAGTAGTCAAAACACAGCATTAGAAGTTAAATTACAGGAAAAACAAGCATAATAAATAATGAAGTATATTATAAAGTATTTTTTACTAGGTATAATTACAATTTTATGATGAATAACATTGTGAGCTGAATGTAACATTAATCATTGTAGACAACATAACCACAGTGCCTGCTTTATAATCTATAGCTGCATCCGGCTAACAATCTTGACATCTGTTCTTTCTTTGTCTCTAAATCTTAAATCCATTAAAATCGAATCATGCCCTTCTGTGCTTGGGCTATTTTATATATGAAAATCCATCTAGATAAACAATTAGTGATATGTCCTGCCAGTTCACTTGTTGCTGTGAGGACTACACATAGGATGGGCTCACATACACATATGGGAAGATTTATGAAGCTGCAGCTTTTAAGGCTTTGTGGTGCAGTTTTGCTGAAGCTACTTCTTTAGCCTCTCCGCCACCTCAATGAGATAAATCACCACGTCATTCGCTTGTTCAGCGTGATTGACATACTCTAGTACACTTGGTTGCATGGGGGCGGGACTGCACAAAAGTGTGTGTATTTAGATAGATAGATATTATAATAAATTATAATTTCATTATTTTGTCCCCAATAATCTGTATCTAACATTTTCACTAAGTTCTACCTACAACATCCTCTCCATGTTCAATAGTATTTCACTGCAGTGCTGTTAAATTGTGGATGTATAGGATATAATCACAATTAAACATGACTTTGCAGTAGGTCTGCATACAAAATAAACGTTCTAAAGTATTTAAACTATATTTTAGCAGAAAAATGTGTATTGTTTTGCAATACAGGGACATACCCTTTTAAAGGACTCTTATGTTCTCTTGACTGCTGTTGCCTAATAAGGGCACTGATTATTCATTTACTGTGTAGAGTGCCGCAGGGTTAGGCTTCAAGTCTGGTGCATGCATTTCCAGTTCTTTTAGAGTGACATTACAGGAAAAGATGGTTAAAGAATGAAATAACGTATGTCATAATTATATTTATTATGCATAATGAAACATCTTATGGGGAATTTAATTGCAAGTTGTATGTGCCTTAAACTGTGTCTTTATGTTGCTTGTTTCAGGGGTACTTCATCTCTTAAAGGGACACAAAAGTAAAAATTAAACTTTTTATAATTGAGATAAAACATGCAGTTTTCAACTTTCCAATTTACTTGCAGTATTTTATATGCACACTTTCTGAGGCACCAGCTCATATACTGTGCAAGAGTTGACAGTTTATACATATGAGATTTTTGAATTAGTCTGAATTTCAAATAAGCACAGGGGTGGACTGAGACCAATCAGGGCCCCAGGCAAAAATAAGGGAAGGGCCCCCAATGTCTCACACTGACCCAAATGTATGCACATGTACATAGAAGCCTCCCTGCCCTGCCCCCCAACCTCCATGGCCAGGACCGCCAACGTCAAAGACCATAGGCAGAGCCTCCAACTTCCAGGACCAGACCCCACACTCCAGGGTACTCACAGCGACAGACCCCTGACAGGACCCCCCACACACACTCTATGCCCCCTGAGTAACAAACCCCACATCCAGGCCAGGGCCCCATTAAACCCACACTTAACTGCTTAGTCACTGATAGGTCAGCTGTCAACCCCAGCTTAAGCAGCACATCAGAAGCGATGGAGATGCCATTTGTGGGCCCCCTTACATACTGGGCCCTCGGTCCAGGTCCTTTTTGCCCAGCTTATCAGTCCACCCCTGAATAAGCACTATATTTGTTTCTTAAAGAGCGCTATTGCATTGTCTTGAAATAATAATGTGCAAACATGATCTAAACATAATTTGTACATGAGTGATTGTAAACAGTTATTTTACTAACACTACTGAGTTTTTCCCAATCAAAAAAAAACTGTATTAAATGGTCGTAGACTAACTTGCAAGATTTTTTTCTGAAGTCTTGAAATACATGACCAAACTTCCCCACCACTTGCCATACTGGAGTAGACAAGGCTTGCTACCATAATTTTATTTTTGTTGTTGTTGTTGCAAAGCTTGCACTGCTTAGCAGTCGCTTATCTTATCACTTCTGCTGGGGCCAATTAGGGACATATATGTAAGAGGGCTAGGCTTGTGAAATCTGCAGTAAATTATAGGGAAATAAGGAAAAATAAATAATTTAAATGGACTGCAATTTTTTTTTAAATAAAACATTTTGGGGTAGATTACAAGTGGGGTGCAAAATATTGCTTTTGCAAAAGCAATATTTGTGCTCCACTGAGTAATACCAGTGCACACAAATGTGTGCTGTTATTACAAGTTATCCGAGTTTCGTTTGCATTGCTGGGAAGCATTGCGTTTAAAAGAGCATGCTTCAATAGGCTCCAATGGGAGCCTCATTCTCATGAGGTGTGACGCGGCATGAGATCTAGCGCAGTGAAGTGGGTAAGTCGCACATCGATGGTAGCAAATTGTAAGATGTATATAAGCATATACATATTTATTTACAGGGAACACACGGTTCCCATAGTCTGCAATGTAAAGGCACTTTTCAGTGCCGTTTTGTTTTTCTAACACCCTACAGCCGCCAACTTTAGCCCCCAAAAACTGCTAAGTGCAGTTACTTAATTAAAAAATAAAGATGCTAATATCTTTATTTTTTAATAAAGTATATTACACTTGATTTTGGGTTCATTTTTCCCTCGTCCGCAAAAGGTCAAATTTGCCTGTTTGAGGGTGCACGATAAATTAGCGCTCCACTTGTAATCTAGGCCTTTATATTACACTCTCAAAGTGTCTTATGTCCCTTTTAAGCATCTAAAAATTTCCATAACACTTATTCAACATTAATAAAATATAAAGTACAACAGGATCCGGGCTGTGGGGATAAGTATGTTTAGATTAGGCAATCAGCTACAAATATTTTCTTCATAAATGGAAAGAGTCCACAGCTGCATTCATTACTTTTGGGAATTCAGAACCTGGCCACCAGGAGGAGGCAAAGACACCCCGGCTAAAGGCTTAAATACCTCCCCCACTTCCCTCAGCCCCCAGTCATTCTTTGCGTTTCGTCCCAGGAGGTTGGCAGAGAAGTGTCAGAAGTTTTCGATAGTCTCTTATGGAGGGTAGTACTCTTCGGCATGGGACTGGAGTTGTAAGTAGTCCTGTCAGCCTCTCAGTGAGAGCATGGGTAAAAGTTAGAGTCCGGAGATGCAGGGAGAGACTTTTTGCGAAACCATCCCAACTCATACTAACAGTTCCACAAGCACTCTGTGTTGATGAGTTTCGCTGCCTGATTTTTTCTCTCGAGTCCATTGCAGAAGCGACACTACTATCTGTCACACTTGAAGGGCCGTGCTCCTGTTCCACGGCGTAGATTCCGGTAAGATCGTTTCATTTTACTTTCATCATAGATGTATTGTAATTACAACTGTTTATCTGAGAGGGGCTACAACCTTTCGGGGATAACTTTAACATAGGGTCTCAGTGAGGCTCCTTTTTGTATCTCGGAATCAAGGCGTGGCCAAATTTTGGCTCTCCATTTCCGTATTCCTGACCGTGTGGGGACGGCGAAATCCTGGTCCGCTGGTGTCTGGTTCCCTGGAGGTGGTGAGTGCCCCAGCCATTGGGGTGTAAGGTGCCGTTTAGATTTTTCTTATTGGTCCATTATTTATTCAATATCCCAGTTATAGAGGATTCTGATTTTGTGGAGACAGATGTCTCTGATTCAGACTCTACTTCTTGCGAAGGATGGGGGAATTAGGTGCCCACTGAGCCATCACCCTCTGGGGATTCTATTTCTCACGAGGCGAGTTCCCTACCAACAACTCTTACTACGCATGCAGATAACCCAAACGCTACTTATCCTTCTATGAAGTGTGGCCTGTTCCCACTGGAGGTTACGACACAGTTCCGCATGGCCATACCTCCCGGGAGTGTGTTTACAATATTGTCTGTGTTCCGTTAACTGGGGCTCGTCAGGCGTGGGATCGCCTGGTCCAGTTCAGCTCTCCAGGAGAGCAACTGTTTTCTTTTGTCCCAGCGGAGGTATGTTGCGCCTTTCGTTATAAACTGGTGTGCCTTCGTGTTCTACTGAGGCACGTTTTGGTGTTGCTGGAGGATCCCACTCTTAATGGGTCTGGGGATTCTCAGTCTTAATCTTCAACTGGCTTGCTTGCAAAGACCTAAGGGGATGAAGTAATCTTATAGTCTTTGTTATTTGTGTATCCTTTTCCAGTTCTGAGCTTGGAAGTCTCGGACCCCTGTTGGTTCTGGTCCTGCAGTTGTGTCCGTTCTTCCTGGGTGATAGCCTACGGGTTGCCTTATCTTTTATTTTAATCCAGTGAGGATGATTTTTATTTGATCTAAAGCTCATGTTGTTGTGTGATGTTTCCTTCGGGAACTTTCTTTTCTGGAATTGATACTCGCGATTTTGTGGTCTCACTGTTTACTTTTACAAGAGTAAGGATGTACTAGTCCTGTGTTCTGTTTGACTAATCTTTATCCCTCCATCTCAAGGGAGACTCTGTGGCCTTGACAGTGCTGGGGCCCTTGGGTTCAGGCTGGTCCTGACTGGGTACAAATCCTTCTGTATTTGAGGCCTAGTTCAGACATGTGGTGCCTTTTTATGTCCAGCTGGTCCGGTGAGGGCGCCTAGTGATCACAATATGATTTGTGTTGTTTACTTGTTATTTTACAAGCTTCAACTAGCATCCTGAGAGGACTTGATGGTCCGTGGTTGCTTAGGGGCATGGGGGATTGGTTCAGTCCTCATTCGCTTTTCAATCTAGTGGGCCGGGACTCTGTTGAGATCTGCTCAGTCATTTCTGATTTTTCCTGGAACTAGAGTGTTCCTTCCCATTGTGGGTTGGAGGATTTAGGTCCTTCATACCGCCCGTTCTTACGGTTTTGCCTTTCATGGTCTCTTTGGAAGTGTCCTTTTAGGACTGTTTCCTTTTAGAGGTTCTCTACCTTTGGGTTATGACTTTCTGGACTTCGTCCATTTTTTTCTGGTGGCATTGGCCGCTTAATTAGAAAGTGAAGGCCATGAGGCTCTGTCTTCCTTCGCAAGTTAGTCGTCTCCATATCAGGGGCGATAGGAGGTGTTGTCTCTTTTTCCAAGCTTTCTGCTTAGGGGATGGTTTTTCTGCTTGGGTTTGGAATGCTTTGCATTCTTCTCCCTTGGATATGGTCCTCTGGAACGTTAATCTGAAAGGATTATGGAGACTATCCTTTCTTTTCTACTTTCTCTTTTGGGTGACTGTACTCATTCTCATTTCCCTTGTGTTACCCTTGGGCCTTTGGGCTCTAGAGAAATTGCGTGACTTTGTCGTGGCCTAGCAGCTTGTTGGGGGGTCCTGTACCTGTTTTCCAGGTTCCCCGGTTATCATCCCCTGTGAGGTCTGATTGCTTCAGACTGGGTATCTTGTGTTCCCTGGGGGTGTCGTTCATTCTAGGATGATTCTGGGTCCCGGGTTCTTGTCTTGGATCCTTCTTGGATGTCTGGAGGCTTATGATCCTGTGGACAGGTTCTGGATGACCCAGTTTTTTCAGGGACCCTATGTTGCGACATAGGGGCTAGCTCATTGGACTTGCAAGCAGGAAGGCCAGAGTTCACATCCACCTTCGGGTACTGGTTATAAACTTTAAGGCCTGACTTGTCCTTGTTCTTCGGACGGAGTGTGCTCCTTTTCATGTGGAGTTTTTTCTCTGTTGGGTCAACAGTGGTGTGATGATTTTTTCATTCGGTCCGTGTTTTGATCATACTATGGCTTCATGTCTTGTGGACATGTACGCTGTTCTTATCTGTGCCCTTCCCTTTTGATTGGATAGTTTGTCTTCCTTATGAGCTGGGGTTTCCTCTCTCTGTGTGTAGGAGGTTGGATCAGGTAGCTTATTTCTGTAAGGGGCAGCATCTGCTGCGCTGTGGGCTCTGTTCCACCTGTTGGAAATTGATCTCTCTACATAGAGACTGTCTAAGAGAGTTGTGACATGTCTTCCTACGGATCTATTGCACTTTTCTCTGTTACAGATCCTAGAGGGTTCTCCTTGGGAGTGCCTTATTTTGGAGGAGCAGATTGCGTTGGCACCCAAGCTCTGTTGGGGTGGGTGAGTCCCCCCTTTTTCTTTGCATTCCCAGGGGGCTTGTGGTTGGGTACTTTCTGTCCCCCCTGTCTATCGGACATGTCTGTCGCTTGGGCTGGTTCGGTGTTGGAGCAGGATCTGAGATCAGTTGCTCTGCTATTTCATCCTCGGAGCATTCAAGGTAGGGTAAGCTTCTTTGAGGTTTCTCCTTTCTCCATCAAGATTTGTGTAAGGACTGGCGGCTCTTAGATAGCCTGCAACGTTATCCGCTGGTTAGTGGATGCTTAGCAATCTGAAGGATCTTATCTTCAGCTACTTTCTAATTGCCCTGCAAGTATTTAAGTTTCAGAGCCATTTTTCGATGACTGCAGCGTGCAGTGTTTTTGCTTCAGGTGGTGTTCGTCAGACCTATCTGAGCTTGCTGCACGAGGTTTCGTTTCTGAATATTTCTGTATTCTGAGCAATCTTTTTGCGACTTGGGGACCTTTGTCTTCAGTTGCTTTCTAGAGTGTGGTTGCACTGTGTTAGGGGAAGATCCTCTCTCTGTTTCAGACTCCTGGCCTTATCCCGTGGTTTCTGTATTTCTGGGGTCTGGGCGTTGCCTCCCCTTGTTTCTATGAGACTGGTTGGGTCTCTGTTAGCATGACCCGGTTTCTCTGTTTTTTTGCTCTGTGTATGTGCCCTTTTTGGGGGTTTTTTCCCTGGAGTTCCTTATGCTAGCTGGAAAGCTAGCTCAGCATACTAATGCACTGTGGCTACTCTGCACTGTAGCAAACCGAGGGTTGCAAGTTCGATCCCTGGCGAGGTCTACTCAGCCTTTCCTCCTTTTGAGGTTGATAAAATGAGCAGCGCCTTGAGTCCCTTATGGAGGATTAGCCGCGCTTTACAAGTACAATCATGTTTTCTCTGTGTCTTTTCTTCTTTGTAGAAGAATACGATAGTTTGTTCTCTTTCTTTAGTAAGGGGTGTGTTGTTTGGAGACCGACTGCTGGGTGTCTCTTGGTGGCTGTTGATTCAGTCGAGTCTAGTTCCTGCGGTCTCTAGCAAGGCTTGTGAACTATCTGCGGGTCAGTGTCCTTGGGCCTTTTCCTTTTTTTCAAAGTTGTTCTCTGCTTCGGACAAAGTGAGATTTTGTTCAGTAGGTGTTTTCAGGCCTAGTGCCCTCAGAATGGACCGCCTCTTGTACCCTCCCATTTTTGCATTCAGTGTCCTCTATAGCTTGGGTATTGTTTTCCCAAAAGTAATGAATGCAGCTGTGGACTCTTTCCATTTATGGAGAAAAACTTAAATTATGCTTACCTGATAATTTTCTTTTCTTCAGATGGAAAGAGTCCACAGTTCCCCGCCCGTATTTTTTTTGTGGGGCGTCTGTTTTTTTGTTCTTCTGGCACCTTTTCCCCCTGATATTTCTTCTACTGTTCATTGTTCCCTCGGCAGAATGACTGAGGGATGAGGGAAGTGGGGGAGGTATTTAAGTATTTTGCTGGGGTGTGTTTGCCTCCTCCTGGTGGCCATGGGTAAGGGAAAGTGTCCGTAGCAACTCCTCTTCATACGAAAACAAGGACTCCAATATAAAATTCGGAAATGTTTATTTGAGTCAAATGTAACATAAAAACAAAAACGTGAGCACACAGCTCACATAATCAGGAAAGAATGACCAGTAATGCAGAGAATGGCAGACATGTTTCGTGTGGGACCTCCACACTTGTTCACTGCTATAGGCTACACATACTGGACTCACCTTTTAAAGGCATTTACTACAATCAAATTTAACACACCTGTTTAACCCCTTCCTGTCTATGTTAATTGTTTTTATACACACTATTATGACATAGAAATAGGCCAATTTAAATAATAATATAAATAAAAAGATAATAATCAAAAAAGTTTAAGCTTAATATGCGGCCACATGAAACAATATTATGTTAGTACTAGGAGGCAAAGAATATTTACATATATATGAAATGCAAGGATATACACATTAGATGAACAGGTTAACATCAGCTTCCATATTTATTCCAAGTGGATGTCTGGTGTGCAAAGTGAATATCCACTGTGCTTCCTTATAACACAATTTATATTCCCTGTCACCACCTCTGTTATGTTGGGGGATATGATCTATGGCTTGGAAAGATGCCAGTGATGAGTCTGCTGCGTGCATATTTTAAAAATGCTTAGCTACTGGTGTGAAGACATCGGGATTATCAATATTCCTGATGTGTTCAAGAGCTCTGTCTCTGAGCATCCTCTTAGTTTTCCCAACATATTGAATCTGGCACCCCCTACAGGTCAAGAGATAAACTACATATGTAGAATTGCAGTTTAAGTGGTACCTAATCTGATAGTTCATGTTGGAAACTGAAGAGTTAAATTATTCACCCTCTGTGACATAGTTACAGGCCTTGCAAATTTTAGATTTGCACTAGTAAAAGCCTATTCTTTGTGGCAACCAGGTACGTATGTTGTGTTCAGGTAATTGTGAGGGAGCCATCATATTACCTATGGTTTTTGCTTTCCTTGCTACAAACTTACATCCATTATTCGCCACCTTCTCTAGAGACCGGTTGGTGGTAAGGATGGGTAAGCATTCCCTGAGAAGATTACAAATTTTATGGAATTCAAGGTTATAGGGAGTGCTGAAAATGAACTTGTCCCTGCAATCAGCACGTTTTGACAAAGCCATATCATCACGTTTATACTCCAAGAGGGTGTTACGTGGAATCTGATCAACCTGTTCCCTAGTAGACTGTAGTAGATTAGTAGGATCGCCCCGCTGGGATAACCTACTATCCAAAATATCAATTTATTCCCTATAGGCAGCATCATTAGAGCATATCCTCTTTGTTCTTATGTATTGACCCTTTGGTATAGCCTTAAGAACATGTCTTGGATGGCATGATTTGTAGTTCAAAATGGTGTTACCACCAGTAGGCTTCCTATATAAACAAGTGTCAATAGTATGTGTAGATATTTGTGCATTAAGCTCGATATCCAGGAATTTAATCTGAGATGAATGTTGTTCAAAAGTAAACTTCAAATTAGCCTCATTCCTGTTGATATATTCAATGAAGCTTCCAACACTATCCTCATCTCCATTCCACACCAGCAGCAGATCATCAATGTAGCGGCCAAAGTAAATTATATTGTTTTTGAAGGGGTTGCCACCCCCATAGACGTGGAGCAGCTCCCACCATCCCATGAAGAGATTGGCATAGGAGGGGGCAAATTTTGCCCCCATAGCTGTTCCACGCCTCTGGAGGTAACAACAACTCTCAAACAGAAAAAAATTGTGTGTCAATAAAAATCCAATGGCCATGATGAGAAATTGTTTCACATCTTCTGAGTAATTTGAATGATTATCAAACAGAAAAGAAACTGCATCCAATCCCTGCTGGTGTAGAATAGAGGTATAGAGGGACACTACGTCTATGGTGACAAAACGATACGTCTGTTCCCATTCAATCTCCTGTACTGTCCTAAGTACTTGGGTAGCGTCCCTAACATAGCTCATAAGGCTAATAACCAAAGGCTGCAAAAAGGCTGCCTACCCCTGATATAATGGGGCGTCCAGGAGGCTTAGACGCATCTTTGTGCAGTTTGGGCAAAAAATAGAAGATAGGGGTTAGGGGAGTTTTTGGAAGCAATTAATTAAATAATGAAGATGGTATAATCCCTTTTTGTTGGCCAAAAATAAGTATATCCTCCACTAAATGTTTGTAGGCAATGGTGGGATTAAAAGTTATTTTTTTATAAACTTCTGTATCATTCAATTGTCTATATGATTCATTTACATAATACTCCCTATCCATAACTACCACATTTCCTCCCTTATCTGACTCTTTAATTACCAAAGCTGTATTTGTCCCCAAAGCTGTTAGAGCTTGACGTTGTGCCAGTGTAAGGTTGTGTTTAAACACATCCTATTTTTTATTGCTAGAGTTAATTTCCTCGGACAGAGCAATAAGTTTTTTCTCAACCGTGCGCTGGAAAACGTCAATATTTTTACTCCTACTCTGCACTCTTTTTCATGCTGGATATGGGGGGTGGTTTAAAGGTGCCCTCAACCTGTTGAATATTCTCATTACAAAGAGCAGTCATATCTAAAACTAAACATTGTTCATCAAATTTGAGACAATCCTTGTTAGTCTGTTGGCTGCTGGGGACACACTCACTTACAGCCTGTTCGGGGCCATCTACACTGCCAAAGAAATGTTTCTTAAGAGTGAGTTTTCTCACAAACAAGTTAACATCATGGATAGTGCCGAAAAGGCTGAAGTGAGAGGTAGGAGAAAAGCCCAGACCCAAACTTAGGACCTCTTTTTCAGTTTGTCTTAGAAAGGTTTACAACATTCTTTAGAGATACTTCCTTGTCTGTGTCCTCGTTTGGTACCTGTTTTGTGTGCTTATGTTTACTACCTCCCCTCCTGCCCTTTTTTTTTTTTTCTTTTGGGCTTTGCCCCTAAGCCCCACTCGTTTTTTGAGTCAGTAATACTACTACTTGGGTTGTCCAATACTGATACATTGCTAGGCAAAACCACATCCTCATTAGAGTCAGGATCAGAGGTCTCAACATCATAGTCTGTTTCTGCAAAGTGTACCTTATGTCACATTCGATCCGCTCATCACCGTGTCACCGCGGCTCACGGATCTCTTCTGTGTCACGTCACGTTGCCTAGCAACGTGACGCGGTTCTCTGTACCTCCTCCTGACGTCGACGTCTCTCTCTTCCTTCAAAAGACCGGCGGGAGATCTTCTCGGGGCCCGTTTGTCTTCCTGAAATCAGAACTTGTGAGTACTTGGTCATTCTGGCTTCTGATATTTTTACCTTTGCCTGCCTGACATGGTTATTACCTAATCCCACAAATTGTCTTCTGGATTTATTCACTCTTGTCTTCCTGACTATTCATGTGCTTAATCAAACCTGCTAAAAGGATTACCTCTCTGTTTGTTTGCTAACCTGCTTAAAGGGACATTTGCTTTATCAAACCTGCTAAAAGGAATATTTCTGTTTGTTTGCTAACCTGCTTAAAGGGACATTTGCTTTATCAAACCTGCTAAAAGGAATATTTCTGTTTGTTTGCTAACCTGCTTAAAGGGACATTTGCTTTATCAAACCTGCTAAAAGGATTACCTCTCTGTTTGTTTGCTAACCTGCTTAAAGGGACATTTGCTTTATCAAACCTGCTAAAAGGATTACCTCTCTGTTTGTTTGCTAACCTGCTTAAAGGGACATATGCTTATTCCAAACCTGCTAGAAGGATTACTTCACTGTTTGTTAACCTGCTTAAAGGGACATTTGCTTTATCCAATCCTACAAAAATGAATACCTATCTGTTTGCTTTCTAACCTGCTTAAAGGGACATTTGCTTTTATCTTTCCTGAGTGGGTCACGTCCTGGATATTTCTCAGTATGCTAGCGTGTGTTTTACTTTTCACGCTAGCAGTTGGGTTGAATCCTGGGCTGATCCTTTACGGCTGATAGTACAAACGGGCCAAAAATGGACCCCACTGAATTATCCATGGCCGTGACCCACCAGGGACAGTTATTGGGATCTCATGCTACCCACTTGCAATCCTTGGATGCAAACTTGGATCAGATAACTACTGTACTTCAGAATATGGCTGCTCCTATTCCTCCAAATCCTATTCCTTTGGAGCCCTCTCCTCCTACGAATCCTACCAATCAGTCACAAGGTCAACTCAGTCCGAGGATACCCCTTCCGGACAAATATGATGGGAATCCTGAGGATTGTAGAGGTTTTCTGAATCAGTGTCGCCTTCATTTTCGGAATAGTCCTCTTCTCTTTGCAACCCCCTCTTCTAGAATCACTTTCCTTATATCCTTAATGAAAGGTAGAGCCTTAGCCTGGGTATCACCTTTGCTAGAAAAGAATGATCCAATACTCCAGGATGTGGATACATTCCTCTCTGTCTTTTCAAATGTCTTCGATAAACCAGGGAGGTCCGCCGCTGCTGAAGCTTCCCTCCTAGATTTACGACAGGGTGGTCAATCTGTATCTCAATATGCCATTGAATTTCGCACCCTAGCTTCTGAGACTACTTGGAATCAGGGAGCTCTTAGAGCAGCTTTTCGTAAAGGACTCTCTGAACGTCTCAAAGATGAGTTGGTCTATCGTGAATTTCCAGAATCTCTAGAAGCTTTGATAAATCTTTGTATTTGCCTCGATTCCAGATACCGCGAACGCCAACAAGAAAGAGAAAGAAGTCAGAAATCTTCTAATCGACCTTTTCGTCTCTCTAACCCTGTAACTCCCGCTTCTCCACCTTCCGACCAGGCTGAACCAATGGAAATAGGCACCATTAGATTAACCGAAACTGAACGTCTGAGGAGACGCTCTCTTGGACTGTGTTTGTACTGTGGCCTTAAAGGACATTTATTAAAGGATTGTCCTACCAGACCGCTAAAAGCCAGGGCTTAACTTCTGTCCAGGGAGCTGAGTTAAGCCAAATAGGATTTCATTCCCTCAATAATAAACTTTTTGTTCTGGTTTCTCTTCAAATTGGAGAAGACAAGATTCATGCTCAAGCCCTTATTGACTCGGGTGCTGGAGGAGTCTTCATCGATTCCACATTTGTAACTTCTCACTCTATTTCCTTAAGTAGAAAGGAGTATCCTATTCCTGTCTCCACTGTTAGTGGAGATCCTTAGGGTCCCGGACTTATCCAGTTTGCTACTAGACCCATTCTCTTTTCTGTAGGAATTCTTCATTCGGAGACAATATGTTTTGACGTTATCTCGACTCCTCAATTTCCCATAATTTTGGGTCTTCCCTGGCTCCAGTTACATAATCCTGTTTTCTCTTGGACTCAAGGCGAACTCACTTCCTGGGGATCTGCATGTCAAAATAGTTGTCTTCAAATACCCACTAAAGTGCCTCTCACTATTGCTCTCACTACTGACACTTCTGGGTCGTTACCCGCACCTTATCAAGATTTTGTTGATGTTTTTTCCAAGAAAGAAGCAGAACGTCTTCCCCCTCACCGTCCTTTTGATTGTCCCATTGATGTTCTTCCTGGTGCCACCTACCCTCGTGGCAAGACGTATCCGCTCTCAAGACCTGAGGATGAAGCCTTGGAGGAATATATCCAATATAGTTTGGCTAGAGGTTTTATTCGGCCTTCCTCTTCTCCTCTAGGGGCAAGTTTCTTTTTTGTGGGAACAAAGGATGGAGGTTTGCGACCTTGTATTGATTACCGGGGTTTGAATCAAATCACAGTCAAGAATAGTTACCCCTTACCCCTTATTCCTGAACTATTCATCTATCTTCAAGGAGCTACAATATTTACCAAACTGGACCTTCGTGGTGCGTACAGTCTTATCCGTATGCGCAAGGGTGATGAATGTAAAACAGCCCTTAACACTTGTTTTGGCCATTAAGAGTATCTGGTCATGCCTTTTGGGCTATGTAATGCCCCTGCTGTGTTTCAACACTTTGTGAACGAGATCTTTCGGGATTTTTTTTTTTTTTATTATAATTTTTATTGAGGTAAAAGATGGCATACAGAGAGATCATCAAAACATACCATTAATGTCATCACTATAAACATAGTGTAAAACTGGGTATACAAGGAATGCAATAGAAATGTTAGCATTAACAATAACATCAACTAGCAAGATGACCAACAAAGGGATCACTGAGAATACTATATAGAATCAAAATATAGTTATGCCGAAATAAATTGAAGTCTCCTCTTCTAATCAAGGGTCACGCTTGGACCCCCTTACCAATTGGGCTTTTTATCTGTAATAGGAGGCTACCTGAAATAAGGAAGACCACTTATGGGTCTAACACTCTTTACCTCAAATTTTTAACTATTTGAATGCTAGCCTCTCAGCTGCTAGAGTAAAGAATAAAATAGGCAAGTGAGAGTAAGAGGCTCTTTTTACCAATCTTTCGCATGGCTATGTTACAAGGTGAAATATATAGGTATGCTGCAATGTATTATGGCGAGTCTAGTTAGGATGCGGTATTGGCGAGAAAAACCGCATAGTTAACCTTCCTGTTAAAGGAAGTATATTATGGGGGGGGGGGGAGGTGGTGGAATAGAAAGTTAGGGGCCAAATAATTAACCTAAAGAATGCACGTATAGCAAAAAGGAGTAAGCTAGGAGTGTACTGGCCTAGTGTAGATTCTCATATACAGGAGTGCCCAATCTGGAGTTCTCAAATTGCACTATTGCGGGCAATTTAGTTTCTGCACAGCGCACGCTACAGCCTCATGTTACATGATAAACGCAGGACCAGCCTGCCCTAAGCATATACATTAGTCTGGGTTACCAATAGGGTGACTATAGAATATTGAGTGAGGGTCACTACAAATATGGGAGTGATCTCTCACCGGATTAGCTATGAATCTGAGAAGGCTAATGTAGCTCCTGGTAGGGTAGGCGTAGAACAGTATATAGTGAAACTAGAGCTATGGTGAAAAGTAAATAACCTTCCACATACCTAATGTAACCTATCTCCACCACCTGGGCACGGGCCCTATGGCCAGGCGGCGGACAAAACTCTTAAATTAGTCTAGTAACAGAGTAACATTCATTAGTAGTATTATAGAAGTGCTTGTAAAAAAAAGAGTACAGTTGTTCATTGGCAACCAGCTATCAGGCAGTAAATTCATTACCATGTGTAAAGCTGCAGCAGCACATAATATGTATTTGAATATGTATGCAGTACATTAGAGTTCAAGTCCTACGTCCTAATTATCAGGGACATAACAAAGGAACCAAGTTTGGCTGGAAATAGGGCAAAAAGCTGGATAAACTAATTATTATATGCCATGTATGCTGAAGATGCTAAGGAGTCTTTTATAGGGAGAAATACACTAGCCAAAACTTTCCAGAGAAATGCAGTAATGTGCCAGCCTTCAGAATAAACAAGTAGCTATTATCGCAGTATACTACAATATTCTCTAACATAGAAAATTATACTGAAAGACATTAAGGTGCCACACAGTAAGGTTATTATAGTCCTAGAGGCAGAGTGTGGGGGAGCAAAGGATATTAAGCACAAAGCATTTTAGTAACCGGACTGTGGACAAACTATCTGGTAATATAAAATGGCTATTACTATTACTTCAATTGCCTTGGAGTGTTAGTGTAAAGCCAAGTTCTGCACTGTTGTTTGTCTAAACTTATATAACACAACTGATATAGGTTTGTGTAGTATAAATCAGATATAGAGATAGTGATTCTGAGTAATTTTAGAGAAGACACAGAGGAACATATAAGCAGAATATCATTGACATTGTTAAGCTGGGAATATAAGCACTTAGTGCAGCATTATGTTCAGTGGCATACAAATTGTTTCTGAGATCTAAAGGTTAGCTAGCCGACACACAGACAGTTACATATAGTAAGAATAATGTGGTTGATAGACAATTGGGAGCTAGTAAATGCATTATAATAGGGTGTACAAACGTTGCTGTCAACTTACAAGATGAACTAATTGGCATACATTAGAACAGAGTTTGGTGCGTCAGCTGTGTATCATATTGTCATAAAGACCTAAACAAACTGCAAAAGAAAGTATGTCCGTGGCATGTAGACCTGAGTATACTCATGTCCATGACACAAGTATGCCGCTTATATGGTGATTAGACAAATGCAGTTCCACAATTATTTTTAAGTCCTGTGAGAAAAAAGATAAACTAAAAAAACAAATGGTAAAGCATAGACAAAACAAACGTGGCAAATAAGACAACAGTGCCTCTCAACTTGTAAGCTGTAACTAATGACAGGCCAGGCAGAAAATAATGGAGAGTAAATTTGGCAATAGCGATAGTTTTGTTTTTATCCATCTCCGACTCCAAATACTTGTACTGGAAGCTACAGAGGCAATCACCCCACTCAGATTCTGCTGGTGACCTTAGACCGAGTCATACGGACTGAAGCTTTGCCTCCAGGGTCCTATTTTAATGCCAGTATGTGCATACAGCGGTGATACCTGGTGTGTTCAGCGGGTTGTAATGTGATATAGCCAGAACTCTGCTCCGAGACCCCCACGGCAGAAATATTTGCAGATCGGGTATACCGCTGCCGATGCGACTCTGTCTCCCTCTGATCTCGAAAAAGAACTGCGGCCTGAGCTCTCTTAGATGTTTGAACCCCCCCTGCAGGGCCCAATGTAGGGATTAGCTGTTCAACGGTGTCGCCAGTATATCCGGACTTCAGTAGGTCGGGATTGTTTAAAGCTAAACTCGTGGTCACAAGGTTTACTTCCATTACATCGGGCTCCAAAGCAGTAGGAGACAAATCTGTTGACCGATCGGTGTAATTGCTTGGACGCTGGGGATCCGCAGCGCGATCACCGACAGCATCTGCCAAGGCTAGATCAGGGGGTAGGTCCACCAGAGGTGTACAGGTGTCGCTAAACTTGAATGCCCTATAAAGCGAAAGTTCCAGTGCGGCATGGTGTTCCGCGAGTATACAACTTAGGGCTTCTATTAGGTATTTAGCTCCCGCCATAATGAACTCAGGTAACAAGCCTTTAGGGTATCACAAGGTGGAGTATTTGGCTTCAATGTCCAGTATAGGCCCAAAGCATCTATAGTAGCTAGACTTCAAAGATGGCCGCTGTATATGCAATAGGAGAACCAGCTTCAGTTCTTGGAGCGGCACAGCTGCAACGGAAAATAAGTTTAGCGCTTCCCAGACAACACGAAGGGGTTTAGAAAGGCTTCATGGGTTTGTGTAAGGCTTAGTTGGATTCCAGAAGTCCTACAGGGTTGATTATAAGTTTGGTATTGCTGGAGCCATGTAAATGTGCGACCGCTCCTGTGAGCTGCTGGCTCCACCCCCTCTTTCGGGATTTTTTGAACACTTTTGTCATCATATATCTTGACGATATTCTAATTTTTTCTCAAAATTATCAAGATCATGTGCACCACGTCAGGAAAGTTTTGCAACGGCTAAGAGACAATCATTTGTTTGCCAAATTGGAGAAATGTTCTTTTAAGCAAAAATCCATACCCTTCTTGGGTTATGTAATATCTGAATCTGGATTTGAAATGGATCCAACTAAACTCTCTTCCATTTTGGATTGGCCTAGACCTGATTCTCTTAAATCTCTACAAAGTTTTCTTGGCTTCACCAGTTATTACAGGACATTTATCAAAGGATTTGCAACTATTACTACTCCTCTTACTTCTCTCACTAAAAAGGGGCAAAACTGTAAAGATTGGTCTCCAGAGGCTATTAAGGCTTTTGAGTCTCTCAAAGAAGCCTTTTCTTCTGCGCCCATACACCACCACCCAAATCCGGATTTTCAATTAATCTTAGAAGTGGATGCTTCTTCTGTTGCTGCTGGGGCTGTTCTCTCTCAATGAATACCGGACACAGGAAAGATTCATCCTATAGGTTTCTTTTCAAGGAAATTTACCACTTCCGAATTAAACTACGACGTAGGCAAAAAAGAGTTACTTGCCATCAAGATGGCTCTGGATGAATGGAGGCATTGGCTGGAGGGTACTACTTTACCATTTTCCATACTCACAGATCATAAAAATCTTCTTTATCTCCAAACTGCCAAACGATTGAATTCCAGGCAGGCTCGTTGGTCTCTACTCTTCTCACGTTTTCATTACAATCTTTCTTATATACCTGGTTCTAAGAATATAAAAGCAGATACTCTTTCCAGACAATTTCAATCTACCTCTACTGAATCTGGTACCATCCTTCAACCACATAAAGTCATAGCACAGTTATCAACTTCTTGCTTACTGGATTTACTGACTGCTCAAAAGGACCTTCCTTCGTCCTGCAAACCTCCTGATGGTTTACTGTTTGTCCCAGAAAACCTTCGCTCCAAGATCCTACATTGGACCCATGATAGTCCTCTCTCCGGACATCCTGGCATCAGTAACACTGCTCGGAATCTCAAACAGTATGTCTGGTGGCCTACTCTCACTCAAGATGTTAAAGACTATGTATCTGTTTGCACACAAGTGCTACCAATAAGACTCTTTGTCAACTCCCTTCTGGTTTGCTTCAGCCTTTGCCCATTCCTCACCAGCCTTGGACCCATTTATCTTTGGACTTTATTACTGACCTTCCTCTTTCTGCTGGAAACAACACTATTTGGGTGATTGTCGACAGGTTCACTAAGACAGCTCATTTCATTCCTTTGCCTGGCCTACCCTCTGCCAAAAGACTTTCTGAGCTTTTTCTTTTGCATATTGTGAAATTACATGGGTTTCCTCTGGATATCGTCTCCGATAGAGGAGTACAATTTGTTTCTCGGTTCTGGAAATGGCTCTGCAAACATTTTGGTACTACTGTCTCTTTGTCTACCTCACATCATCCGCAGTCTAATGGCCAGACGGAAAGAGTTAACCAGTGTCTGGAGACTTATCTTAGACATTATGTGGACCATCATCGCTCTAATTGGACTCGTTATCTTCCTTTGGCGGAGTTGGCTCATAATGCCCGATACAATTCGTCTCTTCAATCTTCTCCCTTTTATGCAGCTTACGGATTTCAACCCAAAACATTTCCTCTGCATACTACTTCCACTGAAAATCCTGCTTCTGATCAAACTGCTCAGAGATTAACTTGCCATTGGCGGATGATACGTCGTCTTCTATCCAAAGCCTCTAATCGATATAAGCTCTTTGCGGATCGCCGACGGAAGAAAGCTCCCAAATATCGTCCTGGGGACAAGGTTTGGATTTCTACGCGTTATCTTCATCTCAAACAACCTTCTACTAAATTGGGTCCACGATATGTGGGTCCTTTCCGAATACTGGGTCAAGTTTGTTCTACTGCATACCGAGTTGCTCTTCCCAAAACTCTCAAGGCTCACCCTGTCTTCCATGTTTCTCTTCTGAAACCTGTGTTATCTAATAGATATTCTAAGTCTCTGCCCAAGCCTCAACCTCTCTTGGTACAGGGACAACCTGAGTTTGAGGTTGCTCACATTCTGGATTCCAAGCTTCGTGGCAAGAAATTATACTATCTCATCCATTGGAAGGGCTATCCAGTCACGGAGCAGACTTGGGAACCAGCCCAACAGGTACACGCCCCTGCTTTGATTAAGGCTTTCCACAAAATTTATCCTGCTAGGCCTGGTCCTGTCCCCCGGAGGGGTCCTTGAGGGGGGGGTGCTGTCACATTTGATCCGCTCATCGCCGTGTCACCGCGGCTCACGGATCTCTTCTGTGTCACGTCACGTTGCCTAGCAACGTGACGCGGTTCTTTGTACCTCCTCCTGACGTCGACGTCTCTATCTTCCTTCAAAAGACCGGCGGGAGATCTTCTCGGGCCCGTTTGTCTTCCTGAAATCAGAACTTGTGAGTACTTGGTCATTCTGGCTTCTGATATTTTTACCTTTGCCTGCCTGACATGGTTATTACCTAATCCCACAAATTGTCTTTTGGATTTATTCACCCTTGTCTTCCTGACTATTCATGTGCTTAATCAAACCTGCTAAAAGGATTACATCTCTGTTTTTTTGCTAACCTGCTTAAAGGACATTTGCTTTATCAAACCTGCTAAAAGGATTACTTCTCTGTTTGTTTGCTAACCTGCTTAAAGGGACATTTGCTTAATCAAACCTGCTAAAAGGATTACCTCTCTGTTTGTTTGCTAACCTGCTTAAAGGGACATTTGCTTTATCAAACCTGCTAAAAGGATTACTTCTCTGTTTTTTTGTTAACCTGCTTAAAGGGACATTTGCTTTATCAAACCTGCTAAAAGGAATATTTCTGTTTGTTTGCTAACCTGCTTAAAGGGACATTTGCTTTATCAAACCTGCTAAAAGGAATATTTCTGTTTGTTTGCTAACCTGCATAAAGGGACATTTGCTTTATCAAACCTGCTAAAAGGATTACCTCTCTGTTTGTTTGCTAACCTGCTTAAAGGGACATTTGCTTTATCAAACCTGCTAAAAGGAATACCTCTCTGTTTGTTTGCTAACCTGCTTAAAGGGACATTTGCTTATTCCAAACCTGCTAAAAGGATTACTTCTCTGTTTGTTTGTTAACCTGCTTAAAGGGACATTTGCTTTATCCAATCCTACAAAAAGGAATACCTATCTGTTTGCTTTCTAACCTGCTTAAAGGGACATTTGCTTTTATCTTTCCTGAGTGGGTCACGTCCTGGATATTTCTCAGTGTGCTAGCGTGTGTTTTACTTTTCACGCTAGCAGTTGGGTTGAATCCTGGGCTGATCCTTTACGGCTGATACCTTCTTATTATGTTTAGAAATATCCTTGTTTTGATTGGACTTATGAAATCTACGACTATGGTGTTGAGACCCCTGTCTGAAGTTATTCCACTTATAGACCATGTCAAAATCATAATCTCTCTTATCTCGTGACAATTTTTGTTTTTTGAAATCCCATAATTCCTTTGTGAATTTAGCCATATTGGCTTCAAACTTGTTATCATAAGGTTTAAAATTATTATCAATTTGAAATTCAAGCAAATCCTTCTGAACTAGTTTTATCTGTGTGACTAAGTCCAATCTCTGTTGTTTCTTGAGTTCTACCAATAGATCCATTAAAGCAAAAGAACAGGTGTTTAATATATTATTCCATTTGCTAATGAACTCAATGTCCGTCACTACAAAAGAGGGAAACTTTCTGATCCTCAGTCCCCTAGGTATTCTCAGTTGTTTTTTATATAACAAAAATGTCTTTAATGTCAAGATCGAGTTAAATAGCCTTGCGTCTCAGTTCATCAATTTGGAAGAATAAGCCGTCTAAAGTATTTGTGTTGTCTTCCAATATGTCCTCTACTTCCTCGTCATATGAATGCAGCGTAGCCTCTAAGTCCCGCAGGACAAAGCTGTTAGCAGCCTCAGACATAATAGAATGCGTAATGTTACACCTCAATGTTACAGATATAAAGTCAACAGTAAGAATCTTAGTAAAAAATCAGGCACTACAATCTTCAGCACCGCACATAATAAACGCTTACTTGAGTCGTATAGCAAAATCAGCCTTACGTGTGTGTGAGCAGCCACAGACCAACAAGTAAGGATACAACAAACACACAGATCTACGGTGCTCACCAGCTCCACGGCAGCGTATCTTCGGCGTGTGCACATTAGATAAACAGGTTAACATCAGCTTCCATATTTATTCCAAGTGGATGTCTGGTGCGCAAAGTGAATATTCACTGCGCTTCCTTATAACACAATTTATATTCCCTGTCACCACCTCTCTTATGTCGGGGGATATGATCTATGGCTTGGAAAGATGCCAGTGATGAGTCTGCTGCGTGCATATTTTTAAAATGCTTAGCTACTGGTGTGAAGACATTGCGTGATAAGGAAGCGCAGTGGATATTCCCTTTGCGCACCAGACATCCACTTGGAATAAATATGGAAGCTGATGTTAAAATGTTCATCTAATGTGTATAGCCTTGCATTTCATATTTATGTAAATATTCTTTGCCTCCTAGTACTAACATAATATTGTTTCATGTGGCCGTATATTTAGCTTAAACTTTTTTGATTATTATCTTTTTCTTTATATTATTATTTAAATTGGCCTATTTCTATGTCATAATAGTGTGTATAAAAACAATTAGCATAGACAGGAAGGGGTTAAACATCACAGGTGTGTTAAATTTGATTGTAGTATATGCCTTTAAAAGGTGAGTCCAGTATGTGTAGCCTATAGCAGTGAACAAGTGTGGAGGCCCCACACGAAACATGTCTGCCATTCTCAGCATTACTGGCCATTCTTTCCTGATTATTAGAGCTGTGTGCTCACGTTATTGTTTTTATGTTACATTTGACTTAAATAAATATTTCCGAATTTTATATTGGAGTCCTTGTTTTCGTATGAAGAGGAGTTGCTACGGACACTTTCCCTTACCTTTGACCTTCTCTGGCGTTCTGACGAGGACGATGTCTGGTTGCACCCTCATTCTGGAACAGGCTACGGCTGACATGTGCACACGCCGACGATACGCTGCCGTGGATGTCGTGGAGCTGGTGAGCGCCGTAGATCTGTGTGTTTGTTGTATCCTGGTGGCCATGTCCTGAATTCCCAAAACTAATGAATGCAGCTGTGGACTCTTTCCATCTGAAGAAAAGAAAATGATCAGGTAAGCATAATTTTAAGTTTTTCTTTAAACTACATCAGTTCTTTTTTAGTTTGGGAGCCAAAATTTTGCAGCACGCAGAAATAGTTTCTAATTACAGTCTAAAGCAGTGATTTGCAACCTTTTTTTTTTGCCGTGGCACACTTTTTTACATTAAAAAATTCTGTGGCACACCACTATCCCAAAATTTTACAAAATCACACATTGTAGCCTAATACAGGATATATATACAGTGTATATATATATATATATATATATACACACTGTACTG
The DNA here is from genome assembly GCF_027579735.1 of Bombina bombina. NCBI lineage: Eukaryota > Metazoa > Chordata > Amphibia > Anura > Bombinatoridae > Bombina > Bombina bombina. Next base: position 944,001,799 of record NC_069500.1, read on the forward strand.
TGCTGTCGTGCCATGCCTCCTACAAACTATACATGACATATTGACATTCATTCACAAACAATCATAATGATTGTCAGTCTGCCGCGGCACACCTGAGGATCTCTCACGGCACACTAGTGTGCCACGGGACACTGGTTGAAAAACACTGCTCTAAAGTAATCCAAAAATGACATCCATTATACCACAAAAATGAAATATTGCTGAATTACACATACTAAAGTGAAAGACAGCTGTGGCACATGCAGTCCCTATCAAATGAGTCAGCAATATAAAATCACAAAATGTCTAGATAATATGACATACCAGTTTGACACCTCTTAAAGGGATATGAAACCCAAATAATTTATTTTGTGCTTCAGACAGACCATAACATTTTAAAAAAAAACTTTCCAATTTACTTCTATTATCAAATTTGCTTCATTACCATGGTATTCTTTGTTGAAGAGATACTCAGGTAGGAATTTGGTGCACTACATTGCAGGAAATTGTGCTGCCATCTAGTGGTCTTGCAAATTGATGACATTCTTTCAAAACTGATGCCATATAGTGCTCCAGACACATGCACACTCATGAGCTTACCTACCTGCTTTTCAACAAAAGATACCAAGAGAGCAAAGAAAATGTGATAGTAAAAGTAGATTAGAAAGTTGTTTAAAAGCGTCTGATGGGCGCAGGATGTGAGAGGTAGCGAGGATTAAGAGCTCTATTTCACTTGCTTGAGAAACCACATACATCGTGCCCCAGGCAGTTCCTCACTTTTTACCTTGTAGAGGGTCTGCCTAGAGAAGTACCTGGACACAGATCTTCCTGGAACCTGCATCGTGAGGGCCTATATACTACCATCCCTGCCACTAGTTAGAAGGCAGTAAGGGCTTGAAAACACCAGCACCATTTCGGCTAACCATTACCGCCCTGAACACCACACTACAATGGCCTCATATCACCAACAGCTCTTTATCTACCAGGAGCAGTCCTATCTCCTGACCAGTGTTGGGACGACATTTCAGCTACCCGGCTGCAGCACAAGTGGTGGTTGCTGTGTGGGGTTATGTCCAGCTCTCCCTGAATAGTTTCTCATTGAAGCCCCAGCATACACAGTTACAGCGAGTACATGCAATGTTTATACATGCCTGCCTATTTCACTTATACTTAATCCTTGACTGGGATGACAGGCCAAGGGATTAATGGCTTGTGCAGTTCACAAATTTCATATTTGGTCTCTACTACAGAATACCCCTTTTACATCAGCTTTTGATTAGTGTTTGAAGATCACTTTCTTGGGTGAAACATTTTCCTTATGCACCTGCAATTCTTTATTGAAGCTGAGTAATACCAGCAGCCTATAATAAATTGTTTATGAACTAGCTATTGACTCTCACACTGTGTCTCATCTAACAGTGAGGATTTCCATTACTTCCAGCAGCCCTGTAGTATGCTATCCTGCCATCTTGTGGTATTTTCAGAGGTAGTCAGGACTTTGCTAATTTCCCCACTTCAGTTTGCCATCTAAACCTACCACTTACTACTTATAAAGGCATTGGCAGCTTATTTTGATATGGCAGCTACTAAGCTGTGATAGTCCCAGTCTTGGAGAACACATATTGTCCTGGGAGTGACATCAAACCCTCTGATCAGCTTCTATTCACTGGTTTTCTCTGATATAGCTTTATGCTTCTGTCTAAGGCCCCGATATTCAAAGCATCGACAGATCATCTAGAAAATGCTTAGCTGGTCTTGTCGGCCTCGTAGTCTGACAGTCTGTCGAGATATTCAAAGTAAAGGGACGTGTCTGAGCAATGCAGCTTGTCTGCATTTTGCTGGGGGGGGAGGGGCGGGATGTTCCTATTTGAAGTGTGCCTACAACACGCACTGAAAATAACATTTGTCTCCAAATATTGCCTGCGGGACCTACGTTTAATTACACCTACACTAACTAGCTTAAGCGATGTAGTCTCAATAGCAGATAACTCTCAAAACAAACATGGCTGCTACCCTCCTCACAACCTGCACTTCGCTGTTTCAAACATATTGATCTTGTGTCGATGTGTCCGAAGCAAAGTGCAAGCTGCTCCAACTAGCACGCCTCGCTAACTCCCCCTGAACGCCTATTTCTACGTCATGCCTAAGCTACACTCCCCCTGCTCTGCTTCGCTATCTCCCACCGACCCTTGACCACCTCCACATATATCACGCCTAACCTTCCCACCCCTGGAATGCCCAGGTAAGTCCCTAATACCTCTTATTCTAAATTAATATCTAAACTACACTCCCCTGGAACGCCCAGCTAAGTGCCTACTGTCAAAAAAATACCTCACTATAATAAACCATACTAAATCATAAACCTCCCCATTATAACTTTGAAGCTATGTCGCTAAAATTATAATCCATGTTTAAATATTGTGTCACAGAGAAGCGCTAAAACACCGACGACGATGACCACCTAGCCGGGCTCTTGAAACACGGCACTGGATCAGAATTGAGCCCCAGTCTGCCGCTTCTTAAAAAGTGTGCCGATCGGGTAAGGAGCAGGGGATCAAGTCGCCCTTTTAGTTTGTTTTCCGCAATTTGATGAGGCACCTAGAGATACAACTTGTTTAGGGGTGCTACCTTCTGGGAGGAATAAGGGACACTTGAAATCCAGTCCTACCCTGACCTCTTGCTTGTTATACCGTTTACCTTTGCTACCTGCCCTGACCTTGGAACGTTTTGGATTTTCCTTCCGAACCATGCACTCCTGTGTTGTCTAGTGGTCGTGGAAGCTATACTCTGTTACTGGGCTCCTATTTTTCATCAATCTTGACACTTAAGCATATCAATGCTCAACAATATACACTTGTCGTTTGATTATTATTGGTTATTTGTAGAGAGCTAACATATTCCGCAGCGCTATTCCCAACTCATACGCTGCTACCTTCATGCAATGAAGCATTGATGTATGAAAATGTAACAATTTATTACAAACTTAAAAACATATAAAATAGCTATATGTAAGCTAGACACCAGTCAGCTAAGCATCCAATAAACCCGCAATACAAGGAACAAGTTCTCTTGTATGTGTTCTCAATCAGTATGGCTCTGCTTTCTGCGTGTAGCTGTAAGAGACACAAACTTGTCTTTTGGTGATGTTTTGGTGTTAAAAATGAATGCAACACGTGTTTTGCCTTGTCGGCTTTCTCAATGATAACGTCATCACTATCCATGCTCCTTTTTATATTAATGTTCAATCCTCCCATTGGTTGATATTCTACTTTCAGGAAAATCCTCTTTCTCTTTTTAAAGAGTTATTGTTCATTCACTCTCTGTCCAATTTAAGGTGGAAATGTGATTTTTTTTCACGGATACCAGACTGCCAAGGCTACTCCCTACTGCCCAGCTCACTCCCTTTTACAACAGATTTGGCCTTCTTAGGGCTTACAAGATCTCCCAGGCTCTTAATATTACTACCTATATTGTTTGTACCTGCTCACAAAAGAACTGATCCCTGATCAGGAAAACCCTTCCTGGCTGGCCGGGCTCCTGGAACTGCTGGCCGCGAGCTGATCTCTGACCGCCTAAACCTTCTCCAGCTGGCCAGGCTCCTGGAACTTGCGGCCGCATCGCACCGTATACCCGATAACCTTTACCCCAGGTCACTCCAGCGGCCCCTTGCCCCAGAGGTGGGGTGATCGCCGGAAAGGAGCTCTCTTGGGAATTAGGGGGGTTTTGGACACCCCCACCTCCATATATTTACCAGGCTGTAACGGATCATGCCGCTTTTTGGACTGTGGCATCTGGGGACCAAGAACTTTCCAATGACACCCTGGAAGTGCCACCGCTAACCCAAAACCGCGACCTAAGTACTGTGGGGACTCTATGGGACTCTGGCTCCTATGGAGGTACCAGACTGTCTGGAGGGGCGAGAATGGCGGGAGATCTGGGAATCAGATAAGACCCTTTCTGTGTGTATATAAGCAGAGTGTGTTTCCCAATAAAGCCAGTTCTTGTTTCACCTGAATACTGATCTTGTCTGGTTATTTGGGTGGGCTCCTTGTTATAATCACTTTCCAGCTATACCGCTGCAGGTTCCCGGGGAGGAAGCAGGACCCTTTGGTGGAGCTACCCAGTCGGGGTAGCCGGTATCCGTCACAGTCTGCATTTCACTACATAATGCCAAATAACACAATATTAAAAAAATAACTCTATGAATGCAATAAAATAAAGTAAAATAAGTGATAAATTATAATAAGTATAATTAAAAATTAAATACAATATAATTAAATCAATACCTCTCTAGGAGAATATCTGGGAAATACTATTAATAATTATTTCTTTTCAACCTTCTCATTTGAACTGTATATATCTAAATAAAACCTCTTATTTCATATTGATTATATTCTACCTAATTTGTATCACTATAAATACAATCCTGTTATGGTATCACCTCTATTTCCCTACTCCGTTAGAAAATGACTGTTCTCAAAATCTTTATTTAAACCTTTCAGGATCATTTAATCTAATTCAAAAATCCATCGCATCTCAGCCGACCCCATTGATACCTGAGTATCTCCTCCTCTCCAATATAGGATTATCTTTTTAATACCTAAAAATGTAAGGAGAGATAGATCTCTGTTATGATGTTTGTCAAAATGTAGGGATAAATTATGTTTATCAAAGCCTCTTTTTATATTATATATATGTTCTTCCATTCTTTTCTTAAGAGGGCATGAGGTGCACCCAACATACTGTAAATTACAAGGACACTGTTAAACATATTACATTACTGCTATTGCAAGTAATACATTCTCTAATATAATTTCCCTGTTGTTATCGATTTCAATTGCTTAATACACCTCTCATTCTTCTTAAAGGTAATACATCCTATACAACTGCTGTATCTAAAAAAACTATTTATTGTATTCGACCAGTTTTTTTTGTGGTTCTATCTTTATGTAATTTCTTACCAATTTTTGTTTTAAATTAGGGGCTTTCTTAAAAATGTTATTTGATTTATCTGAAATTAGGCTACTATCTTGTTTCAGGATGGTCCAATATAACTATAGTTATATTATCTCCTTGATTTATTTACATTCGGCTAGATTTGGAGTTTGGCGGTAGATGGGCTGCTAACGCTACGCGTGGTTTATGTCTAACGCACGGCATTGTTTGACTCTGGTATTTAGAGTTAAAAAAAGACCATCTAACGATGCTCCTAACGCGTGTATTTCACACGCGGAATCCTGCCCGCGTTAGACAGTCTCCCATAGAGATCAATGGAAAAGCAAAATAAATAGCTTTTTTCACCTAACACTCGATCTCGCGAGAAATACGCACAGCTCGGTCATATGACGCATACCACATCATGGACAACAATAACACGCCGCAAATGTCACAACAACAATCACTCAACAAAGCACACAAGCATTACACATTCACAAGCGGGGGGATTTTTAATAAAACTTAATACAGGGAATACGCATATACTTTAAGATGCGGAAATACGCTAAATAACAACAAGGAAAAAAAAAATACATACACTAGCAAAATAATCGCATTCAATATCACTATATATTAGGACAAACATACATATACAACACTTCACTAATAACACACCATCGCAAATTCACATTTAAACAGAATACTATTGGTCAATGTTATAGAAAACGAGCACTATGACATCATCGCATTCTACACATTCCACAAATACTAACTCAAAATGAGCATGCGCAAATTCACACACCTAATACACATTGCACAAATACTAATTGCTAATAAAGCACACATGAACACCATTTACAACGCAAATAGGTACATCATTAAACATTTACACAGGGTATATAAGCACCACACAAGCATGGCTTCTTTGACTGTGTTGCTGGTGGGTCTTTGGAGATTGGAGGTTTAATATTAGAGAGTTTGTGCATTATTGTGAGTGAGTTAGTGTGAGAGAGTCAGTTGTTAGTGTTATCGTGAGTGAGTTAGTGGGAGTGGGAGTTAGTGGGAGTGGGAGAGAGTCAGTTAGTGGGAGCGTGAGTGAGTTAGTGGTAGTGGGAGTTGTTAGTGAAAGTTAGTGGTAGTGTGAGAGAGTGAGTTAGTGCTAGTGTGAGTTATTGAGAGTTAGTGGGAGTGTGAGTTAGTGAGAATTAGTAGTAGTGTGAGTTAGTGAGAATTAGTAGTAGTGTGAGATAGTGAGAATTAGTAGTAGTGTGAGTTAGTGAGAATTAGTAGTAGTGTGAGTTAGCGAGCGAGTGATTTTTCTGTACACTTAACACATTTACACGCAAACACATTCAATACATACATACACTTATCAATAACACTACATATACTCCATACCCCATACCCCCTCATACTACACTCCATACCCCATTCCCTGTAGTCCCATTCCCTTTCATCCCATTTACTCTTATCCCATACCCCATCCCATACCCATCCCCTAGTTACATTTAGTTTACATATACTCCTTTTAGTCTTCTTCTTTTTGTTTATTTAAATACTCCTTACCCTCTTTGTTTTTTTAGATCCCTCTCACACTTTCAGCACTTATTTTGTCTTTTTAGTTCTTTATTTTGAACCCCTTTCATTTCATCACACTCACTTTTTGTTTGATTATTTGGGGTTTAGTTTAGGGAACAGATGGAGGGCAGGCAGGGGAGAGGTAGAGGGGGGAGGAGAGGGAGGGGGAGAGGAACAGGGCAGGAAGGGGGGCAGGAAGCGGGGTTGGAAGCGGTGGGTGGACCCAGCCACTTGGTTCAAGATGAACAAGTGGCTGGGCCCAGTGGCGGACAGAGTAGGGCTTCACAGTCCGGGAAACAGAGGGCATCGTCACAGGGGAAGGCCAAGGCGACTAGGGAGGCGAGGTTTTCGATGGAGGAGAAGGAGGCCCTTGTCGAGGCCTATATGGCCAGGTATAGGAGGCTGCAGCACCAGAAGACCACCCCGACTGAGAAGAGGAAGCTCTGGCATGAGATAAGGAATGCAGTTAATGCAGTGGGTGGCCGGAACAATGATATGGACCTGGAGGCCCGACATGCCGCAGGAACCGGTGGCGGCCCTGCCCTGGAAATCGAGTACTGCAGATGGGAGGAAATGTTGCGGCCCAGCATCTCCGAGGTGGATGTAGTCGGTATCGGAGGAATTGATACCGGGAACCTGCCATTCTCATCTGACGGTAAGCTCATTTAAGAATAAATTCACATACGAATGTATTTCAAGGGACACTATACGCAAACCTTTACTTTCATGATTAAGGTAGCGAATACAATTTTACAAAACATTCAAATGTACTTATATTACCTAATTTGAATCATTCTTGAGATATATTTTAATGAAGAAATAGCCATGCACACGGTGAACCAATCACAGGAGGCAGCTATATTCAGCTAACAATCAGCATCTTCTAAGCATATTTAGATATGCTTTTCAGCAAAGAATATCCAGAGAATGAATCTTAATTAGATAAGAAAAGTACATTAGAAAGTTGATTATAAATGTATGCTTCTAAATCATGAAAGATAAAACATTGGGTTTCATGTCCCTTTAAGGATCAGATTAATGCTATTACGCTGTTTACACGCATTCACAATTACTTTGTGGTTACATCAGTATCTAGGCTATAGGTTAGGTGTGCATTTAAACAGACTGAAAACAAACGCTAAAACATTCAGATTGACCAGAGATATCACAAACACGGTTTAGAAAATGCGGAAATCGTATTGATTGTTAGATTTCAAAGTGGATTAATGATTCTGCATTTGTAATTGTATCGTAAGCCAAGTCATTTAAAGCTTCATTTGGAAATATGCTAATATATACATTTATTTCTTTTTCAAATATACAGAGTCTGGGGAGGAGGCAGCACAAATACAGCCTCCTCCATCTCCCCGGGATGAGAGTGGTGGGGAGGAATTTCCACTTCGGAGGGAAGAGGCCCCCGTGACGAAGAGGGCACGGAAGCAGATGAAGTGGCCCCGGAAGCAGAGGAGGAGGCCGCGGAACCAGAGGCCCCTCAAGGACCCGCACACCGCCGTGCACGGGCACCCCGCCGTGCACGGGTACCCCGCCAAGCACAACAAGAGGAAATAGCGGAGGTGCGGGTTCTACTGGACTACATAGACCAGACGCGTAACTCCCGGATACAAAATATTGAAGGCTGAACTCGAATTCTTGATGGACAAAACCAAATAATTGAAGGACAAAACCAAATAATAAACATACTTAATAGAATAGAACAAGGGCAAAACAGAATCATTAATCTACACCAAGAGATGTTTAATTTTTTCCGGGAGGCGCATGCTGGTCTGCCTCCTGGTCCGCCTCCTGCTGCTGGGCCTCCTGCTGCTGGGCCTCCTGCTGCTTGGCCTCCTGCTGCTGGGCCATCTTCTCCTGTCGGCCCATCTTCTCCTGCCGGCCCATCTTCTCCTGCCGGGCCATCTTCTCCTGCCGGGCCATCTCCTCCTGCCGAGCCATCTTCTCCTCCTCAGCCATCTTCTCCTCCTCAGCCATCTTCTCCTCCTCACCTTGGTCATCCCAGTACTCTTCCTTCCACTCTTCCCACAACATCTCCAAGGAGAACTCGTCAGAGTCGGCAGTTGCCCCTCGCAGAGCCTCAGCCCCGTGGGAAGAGGGGAAGGAAGAGGAAGTAAGTATTTGTTTTCATGTTTAATGTTTTTTTTTTATTTAATGTGTAATGGATAGGTATGTGATGATGTGGTTTTCATACACTTGTGGACCACACTCTGTATATAATCTACTTCTATGGGACCGGGTCCATGGAGGCAGATTGTTTGCAGAGTGTGGGTTATAAGTGTGTGAAAACCACATCATCACATACCTATCCTTGTTCATGATATTGATTGGTTTCTGTGATGTGATGTCCAAACTGTTTCCCGAATCGCAAACAAAATTACCATTACAATTATCCATGATGGCATATTACTGTTTGAATGCCAATAACACAGCTTAAAGGGACAGTCAGAAAATTATTGATTACAAAGAAAACACTGTATTACGCATTATCAAGTTGGAAACAACAAAACATGGAGAAATACGTGTGACTTATGTGCTTACCCTTGTATCTATGACTATGAAAAATGAACACTTATTTGTTGTTCTGACATAACAACATTTTAGATATCAATGATCAATACATGGTAAATAATATGCTGTATGAGCACAAGGTTTAACATATACAAATGCTATCCAAATGCCCTCTAGTGGTCAAATTGTATAATGATTACATGCACTCTTCAAGCTCTAAGAAATGAGCACACGAACCTCATAGGTTTAGCTAGCAAATTAAAATAAACACAGACAAATGATTAATTGGTGAGAAACCTTTGATATCATTGATATTACAAAATTGACTTTTAGAATAATGCAAAACATTATTTGTTTTCTAAACTGTCCCTTTAACAAAATTACATATGCTAACATATATTTGAAGATTGTTGGTATATCTACATGTACTTGTTCAAACAATAAATATTGAAATCAGATTTATATTGACGTGTTAAATAAAGTCTATTTTCTTAAAGAGACATTATTGTGTTCATTTATTTTCAGAAAGACATTTGTTTTAACAATGAATATGGTTTAAAGTCCTTTTAGGAGTGGGGGGTGAAAATATGCTAACAATAATATATTTGGAGATTAACCAATGTGGAACTCATACATGATACAAAAATAAACATTTGCATTAAAGGGACAGTATACTATATTTTTAACAGAACTGTATGTAATAGACACTACTAGAAACAACAAGATTAACATATACTGATATCAATATTACAAAGCTTTAAACACTTTCAAAGAAAATAGGGTTATCTCTATTGAAAATATAGATGAACCCCCATTACAACCGTAAAACAAGACAATACCCCATCATTAACATATGAAAAGACCCTTTACACAAACAGGAGAAAGCTGGAGATGGTACTCACATGAAACTCAGAGGCTTGGCGAGGAGTCAGAAAATTACTTACATTTTCTTTGAACAGAAGCAAAATGAAACGTGTTTGTTAAACAATGGACTATCTAACTAGAGACAAAATAAAAAGTTTTGATTTATAATGTGAGTGTCTAATGAACCTTTAATAGAATATACGACGAAATTACATTTAGAAGAAGTCGGCATCATATATTTAGCATATGATAAAGATAAATGCATATTGATTACTTGATTCTAACACAATAGCGCATATTTATGAATTAGATATCTTTAACATTAAACACAACAGTCATTTTACATAAAAAGGAACATATTGTTGACAAACATATTAAACAACATGGACTATAGAGATTTGCACTTGCCTCGAAATATCTTATGCATGAAAACATTTTGCTTTTGTTCGTTTATTCAACCAGACATCCAGCAAAAGAGAATGTGGTGGTCTTTATCAGTTATGGTTCAACAATGTAACATGATGCAAACAATCCATATTCGCAATGTTTTTAAACTTGGCTTCATTCACAAACGTGTTTAACGTGCACAAACAAATATTGCGGGACTACGTAATACAATCAGACTTTTTTTTACCTTTGCATGTGACGTCTTAATTAACATAGTGCTTCCTTGATCACGTAAGAACGCAATCCAATAAAAGGCACATTCCTGATCACGTAAGAACGCAAACAAAAAAAAGGCGCATCCTTGATCGCGTAAAAACGCCATCCAATAAAAGGTGCATCCTTGATCGCGTAAAAACGCCATCCAATAAAAGGGGCATCTTTGATCGCGTAAAAACGCCATCCAATAAAAGGTGCATCCTTGATCGCGTAAAAACGTCAGTCAATACAAGGAATCATTGGACAGCCTGGCAGGTGACGTCTTAAGCAACATGGCGCATCCGCGATCGCAGAAAAACCGCAGCCAATACAAGGACTCAGTTGACAGCTTGGCATATCACTAAGAAACGTATTTATATTTTTGAAACTAGTATGTGTCTAGATTGATATCTAGGAATGTCACGAAATCATGATTCATCTTTTCGGACTTGACTGTCCCTTTAACTATAGCTATGGTGTATATCTTTAACATTTAAAAGATACACATGAGAAATACATATGCCATTGATGTTTTAAGATATGCTTAGATTGTTTGGGAATAACAATAATGACACATGTATTGATCAAACGGGTCATTTATTCAAGTTGAAATATGGTCAGACTACCTATAGCCATATATGAGAGGAGAAGTATTTTTTAAAAATATTTTGAAAAACATAATCCTCATATAAAATATGCGCATTACACACAGAGATTGATTTGGTTACACTTTTACAATAAGATAGAATAGAAAATGAAATACATGTGCTGTCAACATTACAATAAGATTGTTTATTATTAAGATTATATGTCCTTGTTCATGTAAAAAGGACAAAAACGCTTTAGAAATGGAAATACATTCATTAACAATTGTGCTCACCATCCCTTAAAGGGACATGATTTTTATTTATAAAAAGAGGATACACAGAGACAATACTATTTCAATAAAATGAACACTTTACAGGGATTATATCATTGTATCAATCATCAGATCATTTGTTAAAGGTGCATCAATTCATGCAGAGTTTATAAATACACACATGGATGTGAAATTTGAAATATATATATATAACAATCTTTATATACATATATAAAACAATTACTATGCTAATCATAATCATGCAATGATAAAGATTTTAGATAACAATATAAAGACAAAAATAAAAATTACATTGGAGATGTTAATCTTAAAGTCATTTAGAATTGTATTACATATATGATTCAGGAAACAACATTATTTTGGGTATGTCCCTTTAAGGATCAACCAGATAAAATAGAGATTTCAATCAATGACATGAATAAGGAGGACAAAGAATTGTGCAATGACATGTCTTTTATTAGTATGTCAGAAAACAACAACGTTTATAAATAATATGGTAAAGATCAGGAAAATGGAGACATATGACAAGGTAACAGAGTGCATCACAGTCCATGAAGAGAGTTGCCAAGGGCCACCATAGCCCCATTGTAGATATATGACAAGGTAACAGAGTGCATCACAGTCCATGAAGAGAGTTGCCAAGGGCCACCATAGCCCCATTGTAGATATATGACAAGGTAACAGAGTGCATCACAGTCCATGAAGAGAGTTGCCAAGGGCCACCAAAGCCCCATGGTAGATATATAACAAGGTAACAGAGTGCATCACAGTCCATGAAGAGAGTTGCCAAGGGCCACCATAGCCCCATTGTAGATATATGACAAGGTAACAGAGTGCATCACAGTCCATGAAGAGAGTTGCCAAGGGCCACCATAGCCCCATTGTAGATATATGACAAGGTAACAGAGTGCATCACAGTCCATGAAGAGAGTTGCCAAGGGCCAGCATAGCCCCATTTGAGCCATATGATAAGGTAACAGAGTGCATCACAGTCCATGAAGAGAGTTGCCAAGGGCCAGCATAGCCCCATTTGAGCCATATGATAAGGTAACAGAGTGCATCACAGTCCATGAAGAGAGTTGCCAAGGGCCACCATAGCCCCATTTGAGCCATATGATAAGGTAACAGAGTGCATCACAGTCCATGAAGAGAGTTGCCAAGGGCCACCATAGCCCCATTGTAGATATATGACAAGGTAACAGAGTGCATCACAGTCCATGAAGAGAGTTGCCAAGGGCCACCATAGCCCCATTGTAGATATATGACAAGGTAACAGAGTGCATCACAGTCCATGAAGAGAGTTGCCAAGGGCCAGCATAGCCCCATTTGAGCCATATGATAAGGTAACAGAGTGCATCACAGTCCATGAAGAGAGTTGCCAAGGGCCAGCATAGCCCCATTTGAGCCATATGATAAGGTAACAGAGTGCATCACAGTCCATGAAGAGAGTTGCCAAGGGCCAGCATAGCCCCATTTGAGCCATATGACAAGGTAAAAGAGTGCAACAGGCACAACAATAAACTTAAAAAAAGGCCAAATGGCAACAATAACAAAAACATCAACATGTGGACGGAGGATTCTTATCTGCGACCTTGGAGCATCTCCAGATCCTCCACTTACTGGTCATCCTCTTCATCGTCCTGTGCATGTCCAGCTCCAGATTCAGGCCTTGAATTTAATCGCATGATTTGACGCAGAGTCAAATCCTGAACCCGGAGCTGGGCCTGCATGGTGTCGTTCATCCCTCTCAGGACAGCTGCGTTCCTCAACACGGCCTGCTCTACTTGTGCTATACCTTCTAGCATGAGCCATGCTGAGTCACAGCCTAAAATAAAGAATAAATCAAATATTAAGGATAATTACACAACAGAAGAAAAAATAAGCAAAGATACATTGTCATCATAAAGACAAATCATTCTTTACATCAATTTGTTAAAATTGATTCTTTACACATTAGATATGTTATTCAAACAGACCGAAATCATTAAAGGGACAGTTTACTCAAACATGTTGTCCCCTTTAATTGGTTTTCGATGATCCACTTATACAGCTTGAGTGTATGTAATCTTGTTAAAGGATTTACATTGTACTTACATTAGCAATTTAAATATTTTAATTATACTGTGGTAGGCACACCTATCCTTAAACATTTTGGCGTTGAGGAAAAGCTGTGTAAACATATCAACCTGAAGAAATTACATTCCCACTGGGTTAGACAAGAGATAATGTATCAACATTTGTACATAAATTGTTGGATCCAAGTATTGGTGATTGGTATATGTAGTGATATCAAATTAAAGGGACCCTGAACCTAAATATTTAATTGACTGATTCAGATAGAGCATGACATTACAAATATTAAAAAATTACACATATTCTTTAAATGTTTGAATTCTCTAGCTAGATTTGGAATGCAAGAATGTAGGTTTATAGGGCAGGCCATATTTGTTTATCAACTTTGGTTGTCCCTGCTGGTTGATGGATACATTCATCCAACAATAAAGAAATGATGTCCACAATTATTTTCTATTTAAAATTAATTCTAGGCATTTCTTTGTTTCAATAAAGATAGCAAGAGAATGAAGAATAATTGATAAGAGTAGTAAATTATACATTTGATTAACATTGCATGCTCTATTTGAATCACAATAGAAACAATTTGCCTTCAGTGTACCTTTAAGTATCTTATAATGTGGATTTTGAATGATACTTACAGCTGTGCCTGGGAAGGACAATCTGACACCCAGGACAATGAAGGTTGAGACAGGGGGGAGGGATGGGATTGTATTGGGGAGGGATGGGATTGGGTTGGGGAGGGATGAGCTGCTGCTCCGGGGTAGGCCGTACAGCTGGGGAGTGGTGAGTTGGGGTCTGGGCAGCTGTACGGCCCATAATACGGGGAGAGCGGCGAAGGGGGACGAAGAGACGTTTTTTAGAAGGGACATGAAAGGACAAATGGGAAGAGCCGGCAGGGGTCTGGGCCTGGGCAGGGGTCTGGGCCTGGGCAGGAGTCTGGGCCTGGGCAGGGGTCTGGGCAGGGGTCTGGGCCTGGGCAGGGGCAGAAAACAGATGACCAGAGGTGGATAATCCATCTGAAATAAATAATACAAATATATTAACATCTCATACATCATGAAATCAAATCAACGCATTTAAAATTGATTATGTTTTCAATATACTTAGAAGTGTGTTTGAATTTCTAAACAATTATGAAATGAGGATATGGTATGCATATAGGCACTCAGATGAATATCAATGACTGTCTGTACAATTATAACATTATTATTGTGTTTTGGCCTGGAATATGCATGTGACATAATGATGGCATGAATTATAAATTTAAAAAAAAACAAAAACATCCAAGCATATTTTCATGCTGATATAGAAAGGGGGCAGTAGTGTATTTGAACAGACAAATAATATTCCTTTTTAAAGTGCAAAAGCTGTAGACTTTGAATGTCTTCAATAAAATGATTTCCAATAAAGCAACATGTTGGAAACATGATAGATATATTTCACATACCATCAGACTCCAAGGCAGCCTCTTCCTCCTCCGTCACACATGTTAAATCAATCTCTGTAAAACATAACATGTTGTGTACACGTTAAGATCAGATATTATAACATATGTTACTGTTGATCAAAGACACACATCAATGTTGCATTAAAGATATACACACCCAAAGTTGTGATTTACATCATTTTGATGGAGCATACAAATGACATTAGATTTGTTATTCTCAATTATTCAGATTTTCGATGTATTGTTTGTATTAATTTTAAAATCATAAAAGCATAGTACATAGAACATTTAAGATTTCTCATGTGTGTATCACTTGATGACTGTTGTCAAAAATGAACATGGAAACAAACATATGCTATACATCTTCTGAATAACAAAGGTGTAGACTAAGAAAGTTTTAATTATTAATCTTTCAATATTCCAAGAAAATTAATATATAATCAGAGGAGTAAATTATATGTTTGTTTCAAATGTTATGCTTCATCAGAATCATGCTCATAATATTGATTACCAATACTCCTTCAATGACATATAAATGAGTCAATGGACTTACCAGGAGACCGCAAAGGCGTCTCTGTGTCAGTGCTGGATTCCTCTGGGCTCCCCACACCAACTCTCTCTATGAATGATATAGATATATATTAGTGAACACATTTGGGATAGCACTAAATCACATCTGTAGCGAATTTTAAGAATAATCAACTTGAAAATGTGAAGAATAGAGCAGTCATTAAACAAAAAAATGCTTGATTGAATCAAGGGGATTCTGTTAAAAATGATGTATTGAACATATGTTTAATTTCTGACTATATTAGACATCAAACTCATCTCATACGATGCTATTGCATATCTAAATATACCCATTGATCAATGTTCTTAAAAGAATACACACAAACCATATTTTGAATAACAGCTGTTGACAAATATAAACAAAGACATGTGGCACATCGAGCCATTTGTGCAATGTACAGTAATCTTGTTTAGGACACAACACATATTGATCACAATACAAAACCAAATGGATTAGTACAAATATGTAATCATGGTGCTGTTAGAGTATGCTGATATCTATAAAGTAACTCCAACAGTGAATATGTGAATTATATATCAATATTGTCTAATCCAAAGAATGTAAAGATGAATGAATATATTGTTTATTAAAGGGACACTGACATGATATATTTCAATCATTTATTTCACTGTTCAAACTGTTCAAAATGATTTAACATTTACTCCTATTATAATTTGAATGTTGCTACATTTTAATCTTAAAGGCAGATAAGCAATATTGGATTCAATAAATATTGTTTGTTGAAGGTATCCACCAATCATCAATCAAAACCCAGGTTGGTCAACCAAAATTGAGCTGCAGATAAACGTACATTCTTGATTTTAAAATACATTTAGCAATAGAATATTTCACATATGATTATAGTATTATATTTAAATGTTGATTAATATTGCATGCTCTATCTGAATGACAACATTAATAATTTTAGCTCAGTATCCCTTTAATATAAAATTATATTGATTTGACAATGTTGGTGTTAATGAATTCTCTACTCCATATGTTGATGTAATGAATGGAATTGAGCATGCAATTCCAATCTAATATGTTATTTAAGGATATCCTAAGAATTATTTAATTTTCATCTATTAAAGGGACATGAAGCTCTAAATGTGTAATTGTATACATTTTTAAACTATGTACTACTGTTATCTGAACACATGATTTTAACTTTTGTAAATATGCCAATTTATGCATAGAAAAACAGCTGGATAATACCAGTAATGCATTGTTTAACATAAACCAAAATCCATTAATTTTTCTAAGAACTAAAACAATAGACTGAACCAATGTAGCTCATAAAATGTTTAAACAAAACAATAAAATCACGTTTAAAAAAATTCTATGTAAAATTTAGTTGTCATGTCCCTTAAATGACGTGATCAATTTCAAAAATGGAATCTATATTTTTAAAATCTAAACATATGCAAAATTGTGTGTATTTTTACAAAATGTATACAAATAAGATTAAGCAATACACAAGGGAAGAATATAAATTGGACATTCAGAGAATCTTACATTAAAATTAAGACATCCAGAATAGATGGGATATCTTAAATTCCAAACAAAATCAGAGTAGTCTTACAATGTAATCCTATTTTTTGGTTTTATTTATTCTTATTTGCAAAAAGTTTTAAAATCCATTTTGAAGATACATATAAATATTGAACAATGTGGATTTAGTATGTAATGTTCTGTCCATGTTTCTAAGACAAATGTCAATTAAAATGAGACATACCATACTGTGACAAGCCCTGCCTTGAGGATCCAGCACCAACATCCAGATCTGTAATATATTAAATGAGGATTGGATATCATTAATACAAATCATGCCATGTTTAAAATCTTTACATTATTAGCAAATCAATTAAAAAATATTAATCCTTTGGTAGTCCCATGAGTTAATTTTTTCCTCAATTCTATTCATGATAAATATATCCTGTACTCTTATTTTCAATCAGTTGTGTTGTTGACTGTAGCTTAAATTATTTTTTTGTGTTATTTCATTCTCATCAATTGATGGGCATATGTTATAATTTATTTGGATTCTTCTTTTTTTATTATGTATAATATTGAAAATAAGAATACTGTATTCTTCACATATATAATAATTCACATTTCATTTTGACCAACATGTGTAAAGCAATGCCACTTACAGCAAACCCATGTTAGCGTGTATGCGCAATTCCATTTTCGCGATCATTGCGCAATGATTCCAAGCGGAATTACGCATCCGTCATTTGACCAACGTGTATAAAGCAATGCCACTTACAGCAAACCCATGTTAACGTGTATGCACAATTCCATTTTCGCGATCATTGCGCAATGATTCCAAGCGGAATTACGCATCCGTCATTTGACCAACATGTATAAAGCAATGCCACTTACAGCAAACCCATGTTAACGTGTATGCGCAATTCCATTTTCACGATCATTGCGCAATGATTCCAAGTGGAATTACGCATCTGTCATTTGACCAACATGTATAAAGCAATGCCACTTACAGCAAACCCATGTTAACGTGTATGCGCAATTCCATTTTCGCGATCATTGCGCAATGATTCCAAGTGGAATTACGCATCCGTCATTTGACCAACATGTATAAAGCAATGCCACTTACAGCAAACCCATGTTAACGTGTATGCGCAATTCCATTTTCGTGATCATTGCGCAATGATTCCAAGCGGAATTACGCATCCGTCATTTGACCAACATGTATAAAGCAATGCCACTTACAGCAAACCCATGCTAACGTGTATGCGCAATTCCATTTTCGCGATCATTGCGCAATGATTCCAAGCGGAATTACGCATCCGTCATTTGACCAACATGTATAAAGCAATGCCACTTACAGCAAACCCATGTTAACGTATATGCGCAATTCCATTTTCGCGATCATTGCGCAATGATTCCAAGCGGAATTACGCATCCGTCATTTGACCAACATGTATAAAGCAATGCCACTTACAGCAAACCCATGTTAACGTGTATGCGCAATTCCATTTTCGCGATCATTGCGCAATGATTCCAAGAGGAATTACGCATCCGTCATTTGACCAACATGTATAAAGCAATGCCACTTACAGCTAACCCATGTTAACGTGTATGCGCAATTCCATTTTCGCTCTGTGACGCATATTCTGTAGAGCGCAAGAAACATCATTCCTATTTCATGTGTCACTAATCTAAAATCAGATATCTAAACATCATATGTAGTGTATGTTGTGAGATCTGTATAGGTTTAGTATCTGACTATATACACATTTTTAAAAAATAAATCAAATATTAAGATATTATATGAAGTTGGATAGTTACCTGGTTCAGATTCTCTTTCATCTCCTCCCAGGCCACCGGACGGAGAAGCAGCTGCCCTGGCCCCCGCGTCAGGACTTTCAGATCCCGCAGCTGGGAGGGAAGAAGAGGAGGCCGAGGATGGCGAGGATCTAAATCTTTTGGGGACCCGGAGATTGAGGAGCTCGCATAAAGTCACCTCATAAGGGAGTAGGTATAGTTTCCGCGGGGCCTTTCTTTGGCCCCCTCTTTTACTGGCTTGTACCCACTCCCTTATGAGGTTGACTTTTTTTGTTAAGCGCAACCTCATATCTCTGAATCTCCTCATGATTTGATCCTGGCTCCTCTGGACGTCACACACCAATCTAACCGCATTGGTGATAGACTCCCAGAGGGCCTTCTTAACAGGTGCATCTGTCGAACTCCTCTTGTTCCCAAACAGCTGGGGATAAAAGTCCTTGACGGCGTGGACCAGTGCAGCGCTCTCCTGCTTGGTGAACCTGGGAGGTTTCATGCCTGCCGAGATGTTTGTAGATAGATAGATAGAATAATATACCAGCAGGCATTAGAGAACTGACAAAGATGGCAACGTGTAATGGACTTTTATATGGTGAAGTAAACATGAGATGCACCATGGGACAAGTTATCTGTACATCTGATTGGATAAAAGTTTGAAATATTGTTAGAATGTCTGTGAGACCATCCTGACTCAAGTTGTGTTTGTGTGATGAACTCTGATTGGCCGTTCCTTAATGTTTCATATCTTAGCAACTTCCATACACATACCTCCTGGTGATGCTGTAACTTCATTTTTCATGTAGACTTATTTGTAACTCATGGGCCTGTCATGCGGATATGTGTGACGCAGATTTAATATCCGTGATCCGTTAAATATTAATGACTAAATTCTCTTTAAAATCTAATACTGTCACATTATTAAATGTTGTAGACATTTCTCGGTTTAATAACGGTCTGTTTCTTTAATACAAATACACATTTAATATTGTATGTCTTTATTGTTCATAAAATCAATTTCTTGACTTATTGTGAAGTATTGATATTGCTCTATTAAATGTATTTATAATGCACATTGATTGTGTGCTATTGCGTGACATTAGACTCTAATGTTTAAAGATGCTAATCTGGTGTTTCAAGATGCGTTTCCCACGCAATATTTCTGAATGTTCAAATTCAGGTTATAATGTCAGTAACTTGGATAATCTGTTTATAAATGTTAAATTACAGGTTTGTTTGTTATTAGTAAATAAACCTCGAGCTTGTATTTGTCTGAAGTGCTCATATATGTTATTGTGCAATGGCGTCTTTATTTTTAAATAGACATTACAAACAATTGTATCAAATGATCTGTAGAGATAGAAAATTGTTTAGACTTTAAAATGTAACTCAATTTATCTTAGTATTTAGATATCCTCAACAGAAGAAATTTAAATGCACATGGTTGAGCCAATCACATAAGGCATCTCTGTGCATCCACCAATCTTCATCTACTGAGCCTATCTCGATATGCTTTTCAAGCAAAGTATGTCAAGATAAGAAGAGAAGTAAATACACTCTTTAAATCTCTTAAAGGGACACTGTCCAAACAAATTTAGCGTTCGTGATTCAGATTGAGCATGAAATGTTAAGCAACTTTATAATTTAATCAGATTCTCAAATGTTAAGAATTATCTTGTTATCTTTCTTAGCAAATCAATAATGATATTTTAGATTACGGACAATTGTTTCCAAAAACCTGGGTTGTCCTTGATGATTGTTGGATAAATTAATCCAACCAAAAAAAGTTCTGTCCAGAGTACTGAAGCAAATAAATTATCTATTTAATGCCTTATTTTTAAAGTAATGATAGCAACATCACAAGGAGCATTCATAATATGAGACAATTTTTAAAGTTGCTTAAAATAGAATACTCATTCAGAATGTATAAATCATTAATTTTTTAACTGTCTCCCTTTAAGTATATTTTGAGTTCATGTCCCTTTAAAGAAACATTTCACAATAATGCTTGAAAAATCAGAAACCTAAGCACCTTCCTTTTGCTAAATTAGTATAACATATGAGTAAAGCAAATTTAGATTAACTTCTGGATTGTTTTACACACTGACTGAAATATATATTGTAAAGGAGGTATTTCGGAGTCTTCAGCTTAGAGGGACATTAAGCTATATGTTATGTATGCATTTTGGATAAGATTATAATATTTGAACAACTTAATATGTTTTGGTATTCAATCATTAGATTGTAATTATATATTCTTGTATTAAATACATATCTGCATCGGCTATTTTGATGCTGATTGTTGGTTGCACATAGATGCCTTATGTAATTGACTAAGATATGTGCATTGATGTATCTTTTTAAAAGTATATTTAAAGACTGAATGTAATTCTATAGTAC
Organism: Bombina bombina; assembly: GCF_027579735.1. Classification (NCBI taxonomy): domain Eukaryota; kingdom Metazoa; phylum Chordata; class Amphibia; order Anura; family Bombinatoridae; genus Bombina; species Bombina bombina. The sequence continues at coordinate 944,022,997 of NC_069500.1, forward strand.
TTTATAAATATGTTTAAATTCTTTTATGAATTATTGAAAAATCAATACACAATATACTTTGTGAATGTCCCTTTAAGGACCAAAACATTTTGAATGTTGATTTAACATTGTCAAAAGAAACTAAAGGGGAATGAAAATTATATATAGATATGTGATGTCTAACCCAAGAGGTAAGATTTTAAAAACTACATAATATTAATAACTATAGTTAAATGACTCCACTAGAAAATTAAATCGATTAACCTGGCATCCAATAACTAGCTTGTGAAAAATATCAAGTTAAATGACCTAACATTTATAAATGTAAAAATTAAAAGAATTTAGAAAATAATGTTTTGAGATACCTAAGGAAGATACAAGATCTTATAAAATTAATTTTACATTCAACAACACTGTCACTTTAATGTAATTGAACCACTTCCCCTTCTTAAAAGTGAAAAAAAATAATTTATGTCAAATTTTGACTACATATCCGAAATTATTTTAACATCTAAGAATTTCAAAAGAAAAGCATCGATGGATATCACTCCCCAATTAATTTAAAAAAATATAGTTTAATGTAATATTCTCTGAATCAGTGGATTTTCTAAAATTAATGCATTATTTGATCTTATGCATGTGCTTGTCAAATAGCCAACTACCAGTCATGGGAGTCAAATTGTTTTTTATTGACAGATTATCTGGATATTTATTATAATCTGGTCAAAAGAGTGTATTTAATACTAAAATGTTTATTATTACCATTTAAAAAATTAAAAGTTTCTGAAAGAAAAACAAAAAAATATTCCTGGAAGTCATCAGATGACAATCTGAAATAAAAAATAAAAATTTTAACAAAGTTAATACACACGTTGTCAAATATTCATAAAATACATTTACAATCATCTTGTGTCTATGCTCTAACTTTGTTCAACATTTTATCAAGATATTTATTAATTAAATTTAAAAAAAAATAAAACATACACCATTCTATTGTGTAATAAAAAATAAATTTAAATATCTTAATTTCTAATTCTACATAATAATGTATATCACATTTCAATAATATATATGTATGCTGAACATAAATGTAATATTTCATGTCCATTCAAATACCTCTATATCAACTATAATATGTATTCCTTTTTCTGATTGTGATCCCTAAATATCTAATTATGAAATAAGTATGACTAATGTATGTAAGCTACCAATATTCAACATTATTCCTGTGATTCTTAACTAGCATGCATTGGTACACCAACCTGGATAATGCATGGTCCTTGAAAGTCAATTCAGGGGTAAACAGTTGATCTTCAATAGGTGTGTTATTCACCATTTCCAAAATAGAGGACTGTGAAATACCATCTAAAAATTAGAAAATCATCTAAGTGTCTCCAATAGGATGCCTCCACAGCCTTATTCTATCAAATAGTTGGCACTTACCATGTGAACATGTCTTTGTATGGTTTTCAAGGTCAGCAGATTGGAAAGATAATGCCATACATGATCCCATTGGTAGACTTCAATTTCAATCTTGGCTTTTTCCACTGTCAGTCTGGGCAATCTTCACTGTCAGGCTTCTAATTCTTCCCTTTCAGTCTTTAGATTAAGTCAGCTCCCTAATGGCAGAAAAAGTTTATTAAAAATTACTACAAGTGTGTGAATCAGTTCTGTACCCCTCTCCCACCCCCCATTTCAGAATAAATTTCTGTCACTAGCTTACTAAGCGTGTGTAACATCTTGTGTTATGTTCTATCAAGTGTGAAGATGAGTCATATTAAGCAGGACGAACCTCTAATGTGTGACATTGAACCATAGTCATGCTAGAGGATAGTTATGCTAGATGATCCCTTTCTGAGTATTTACATTTTAAGTAATGTGTAAACTAAGTACTAGTTTAGAAAATGTATGCCATATGATGTATTTGTGTACAATTCATGCCAGCAACAGTCCATACATTTATACTTACCATCCTCTTTAAAAACCAGGTGGCAAAGACTCGCTACAGGACCCAATGCCCAGAGCATCACCTATATTAATAAATGAAACACTTTTTTAGCATTTGATGAACAATCCTAACATGTTTGCACAATTCTCTACTTGTCATTTCCCTAGAGTTCACATCTATTGACAATACTCCAGTCTAACTTCTATTATTTACCGTCAAAAGTGGCGGTTGATGATGTCTGCTCTGACATTGAGCCCCTCGTCCCGGAATGGCCCCTCTAGAACAGGATCATCCTCCTCATCTCTGAGGAGGTTTCGGTGCGCCGGGACGCCCTGCAGCATCCCAGCCCGCTGTGCAATATTATGCAGGACGCTACAGGCTACAACGATCTTAGCCACCTTCTTTGGGTTGTACTGGAGGGCTCCTCCTGACCTGTCCAGGCACCTGAACCTCATATTCAGGAGCCCGAACATCCGTTCAACCACCGCCCTGGTTCTCTTATGAGCCCTATTGTAGCGCTCCTCAGACACATCAGTCGGGCTACGCAAGGGGGTAATGAGCCAAGGCCGGCTCATGTACCCAGAATCACCTATAAATTATGAACAGAACATAATTCAAACAGAATCCTCAAAATAGTATTTTGAGTCCAATAAAAAGTTTTGTACATGATAATCCACTAACAAATGTTTATTTTTTTTAAAAATAATCTAGTTCAATATTATTCTCTATCTTCCCATTTCATCTAAGACATGCTACATATGCGTATTTCTCCTAAATCAAACCTTGTGTAAAATGCAAACTACATGGTTACATTGCATTCTCTATCTGAGCATTTAAGGTAAGACATGCTACATATCTGCATTGAACTAAAAGTAGACATTAGCGGAAAGAGACAATGACATGGTTAAATTGCATTAGCTAATATCTTGCCATTTCAGCTAAGACATGCTACATATGCGTATTTCTCCTAAACCAAACCTTGTGTAAAATGCAAACTACATGGTTACATTGCATTCTGTATCTGAGCATTTAAGGTAAGACATGCTACATATCTGCATTGAACTAAAAGTAGACATTAGCGGAAAGAGACAATGACATGGTTAAATTGCATGAGCTAATATCTTGCCATTTCAGCTAAGACATGCTACATATGCGTATTTCTCCTAAACCAAACCTTGTGTAAAATGCAAACTACATGGTTACATTGCATTCTCTATCTGAGAATTTAAGGTAAGACATGCTACGTATCTGCATTGAACTAAAAGTAGACATTAGCGGGGGAAAAAAATAAATGTTTAAATTGCATCCTATAGCTGAACATTACGCTAACATTTTAAAACTACAGTGGCAATTGTCAAACTAATTAACCATGTTGTGCACAAATACTCACCAACGAGATAACCAGGGGGCATTTGTCTTTCCTCAAACGGTCTCCACAGGGACGACAGAGAGAGGATGCGGGCATCATGACTAGCCCCTCCAAAATTCGCACACACATGCATAATCCTCATCTGTGTGTCACAAACATACTGCACGTTGAGGCTATGAAAATGTTTGCGATTTCTGAAGGGCAAGTCATCAATTGGAGCACGCAGCGCAATGTGGGTACAATCTATGGCTCCCAAGACATTGGGCAATTCAGCAATATCAAAGAATTCCCGCTTCAGGCGCCTCCAATCACCATCATTCTGTGGGAATCCTATGTATTGCTTACTGATACGTACCATGGCGTCCAGAAAGTTATCAAACACCACAGAGAATGTACCTTGAGCCAGGCCATGCATGTACAGTTCTCCGGATTGAAAACTCCCGGAGGCCAGGACGTATAGACAGCTTAGCATCTTACTCATGGCGGGAACAGCAGTCCTTATTCTTATACGTGGCTCCAAATGAGGTTTAAGAAGATCGTAAAGGCCAATGAGCTGTTCGCGATTGAGCCGATACTTATCATAAACCTCAAAGTCGCTCATGTTTTCCAAGGTGGGTCTCACCCTGTAGACACGAGGACCTCGAACCAGATGACCCCTTCGTCTCAGTCTGAGCCGCCGAGGCTGCCTGATTCGATCAACAGCTAGTTCGCCAATAGCAGCACCAGCAGCGTCTACCATGTCATCGTCATCCATCTTTCAAAACAGCGTAACAAGGTATGCACTTGATCTGATGTGGATCACAAATGATGCATTGGCCATGTTGTTTGGGGGATTTATAGTACAATTAGTCCAATGGTAGTGAGTTTGTAATGATTGCTAATTGTATTCACTTGTTTGTATGTGAGCGGCGCGAATGCTTTCACAGTGGGCGTTTTTTGGTTGTTTGCTGAAATGTTGTTTTCCAACAATGAATCTCAATGTGAAAGTGTCAAATATCACACATACAGTGCATGTTTGTAATGTTTGATCATATGCGTAATCAATATTTCTTAAACGCGATCTTATAGTAACAAGCACACGTCCAGGCTAACATGAATGAAAGTGCATAGTTGTGTATAATGTGCATCGAATGTGATCGATCAATGTTGCTGCAATATTGTTTGTAAACGATAAATTAACATCTGCCATCTGTAGTATTGTATATATAAGTGATTGCCGAGCTGTCAATATTGTACGCGTCCATTTAAAATCGCAATAATAATTCAGAACTTCCCGTCTGCCATCTGTAGTATTGTATATATAAGTGATTGCCGAGCTGTCAATATTGTACGCGTCCCTTTCAAATCGCAATAATAATTCCGAACTTCCCGTCTGCCATCTGTAGTATTGTATATATAAGTGATTGCCGAGATGTCAATATTGCATGCGTCCCATTCAAATCTCAATAATACTGAATAACTTCCGGCTGTCATCTGTAGTATTGTATATATAAGTGATTGCTGAGATGTCAATATTGTATGCGTCCCTTTAAAATCGCAATAATAATTCAGAACTTCCCGTCTGCCATCTGTAGTATTGTATATATAAGTGATTGCCGAGATGTCAATATTGTATGCGTCCCTTTAAAATCGCAATAATAATTCCGAACTTCCCGTCTGCCATCTGTAGTATTGTGTATATATAAGTGATTGCCGAGCTGTCAATATTGTATGCGTCCCATTCAAATCTCAATAATACTGAATAACTTCCGGCTGTCATCTGTAGTATTGTGTATATAAGTGATTGCCGAGATGTCAATATTGTATGCGTCCCTTTAAAATCGCAATAATAATTCCGAACTTCCGGCTGTCATCTGTAGTATTGTATATATAAGTGATTGCCGAGCTGTCAATATTGTATGCGTCCCATTCAAATGGCACTAATACTGAATAACTTCCGGCTGTCATCTGTAGTATTATATATATAAGTGATTTGCGATCTGACAATATTTATTAATTGTCCCATTCAAATCTCCCTAATAATGCTGTTCCAAACTGTTATTTACGTATATGTTGTATTGTAGTATTGAGTGTTAAAGTTCAGAAAGGGGCGGTACAGTGGTGAATCTGTGATGTGTATGGTTGAATCTTCTAATGACGTCATGATATTATTAACCTGCCTATGTAGTTCTGAAATCCTCATTGTGTTGTTGTATTGTGCTACATTGTTATTGTGTGCTGAATAAAATCTAAATGTGTGCTTTGTGGTTGCGTGATGGGTGATGCGTGTTTTGAGTGTCGGTAACTGAACTCTAAATACCGGAGTCCGTAAGAAACCCGCGTTAGGAGCCTCTAACGCTGGTTTTCACGGCTAACGCCAAACTCCAAATCTAGGCCATTGTGTGTTCTGTTGTAAAACTATCTCCCTTTTGAATGTAATAGATCACAGCTTTCATATTGTGACATTGCTTCAATAGTTTCACACACTTTGTTCAAGTCATAGCTTTTCTCTATAAACCTCTGTTTTAGTATGTTGGCCTGTTGTAAATATACTTCATTTTCTGTACAATTTCTTCTAATTCTGCATAACTGTCCTTTAGGTATATTAATGTGTCCATGTCCTATGATAGAAAAACAAAGTAGTGGAGCACCGGTAAAAATTAACAAAAAGTCTTAATTTCTCCAAAAACAGTAGATAAAACAAAGTGATAACAGTGGTGGTATTGTCCTGATAGGAGTCAGTGCATACAGCTGTATGAGCTGACTCCTATCAGTACAATACCATCACTGTTTTCACTTTGTTTTATCTACTTTTTTTAGAGAAATTAAGACCTTTTGTTCATTTTTACCGGTGCTCCGCTACTTCGTTTTTCTATGTATGTTTTTGGCCATACATAGCGAGCAAGCACGGTGGATTGGGGGATTCCCCTTACTATTCCCCGGAGCCAGACATGGCCTGACTGCATCACAAGCTGTACCCAATAAGAAGCCAAGAAACAGATGACACGTCCCCCTCCTCAAAACGTCTGAAAGGGGTTGGATTGGATTGGCTGGAAGGGATGTCCGGAAACCTGAGCAGGCACAACGGAGAAAAGTTTACTCAAGCCATGGCACCTGTTGCAGAGGGAGTCACCGGACAAAGCCTTCTTCCCCAGGATCGGACCGAGCGCAGGAGAGGGGGTAAGAGTAGGAATACTCGTTACTACACGCAGCACAGAGGCAGTGCTGTAGAGGAAATTTGGGACTGTTTGTGTTCGCTAGCATTTAAGCAGCGGTGTTACACTACATAATATCACACACAGCACTATACATACAGAGGGGAGATTCCACACTTCATGCATGTCCTATGATGACAGCTGTTAACGTTGATGTAATTATTTACATGGACTTGTATAAAGAAATTCTTTGTTTTCAACTTTTCCTGTTCTATATATATTTCAAGGTCGAGAAATTATTTTTTCTTTACTCCATTTCCATGTGCATTGAATATTCCAATCGTTATTATTCAAGTATTTAAGGTAAGTTTCTAAATCTTCAACTTCCCCCTTCCAGATAAATATATTATCTATATGTGAAAAAAATAAGATAAAAATCAGATGCGCCCTCAAAATAAACCAAAATATACTTGGTATTAGTTGCCAAATAAAATATCTAGACTTAAATGTGTAGTGTTACCAAATCAATTTCAGATTATGATATTACACATAATAATGTTATTGTGATGCAAACAATTTTAAGTTAAAAATAGAACCGTCTCAATGAGAAAGATATTAAAATACAAAAATAAAATGATAGAACCATCTCTATGAAAAAAGATGCAAAAGTCCACACTAAAGGAGATGTGTCACAATCCTCCAGGCAGCAAACTCATTCCAGATCGATATTGGCGGTCGCAAGTTCTGTTAGAAAGGAGAAGAGAAGAGGCGCCAAATAGTGTGTACCGTTATGCTATAAGAGGCCAAAACCCCATATATAAATCTTACTTACAAGATTTTCAGCACTTGAGAAGTGCCAAATAAGCCTTCTGAACAATTAGCAGCCGTCCAGCTAGCTGTATTAGCAAATATAACCTCCAGTTGCGGGCTGTATGTAAAATAGAAAAACACAGAAGCGCCACAATAGTGTGTATCAGTGAGAACAATAACTTGTGCGCAAAGTATGAAATATACTCACAAGATATAAAGCACTTGATAAGTGCCACAAAAACCTCCTGGACACTTTGCAGCTGTCCAGATCACTGTGTCCTCAAGCAATCCTCTGTGCATTCAAATCCAAATGAACAAGATGTCACCGAAAAAGCCACAGGATTCACTCACCAAAAACATCAAATGATTGTGGTAGATAAAAGCTAAAAAGCTGTGTTACTAAATATATAAAAAATGTTTATTAAAAACAATTGTTATCACAGCGCGTTTCCCATTTTCTAAGACCGTTTCATCAGGTGTAAATTATAAAACAAAGTAACACAGCTTATAAAGCCCATGTCGGCGTCTAACTCGACAAAGAGTGCATGCATGAACAACCTCAACACTGAATAGCCAATCATCAACAATCAACATACCGGCTTCTTGTTGATAGGTTACTAACCAAGGGGCTTGGTTGACCCAGCCTTACTTTTCGTCCAATGGGCCGAGTTGCTGGTGGTATTGTATACCAGATTGACAAAATAATAATAGCGCCCAAATGTAAACAATATTGTGTATTGATAGATAAATAGACCATTGATAGATTTTCATTATAATATAATTTGTTACCTGCAGGACTGTATACCAACAAAACTAGTTATAGCGATCCTGTCGATATTGTTACTGATTAGATATCTGTTTGTTGTTCAAACATTTACATAGATACATCAGGCAGATATCCTGAGGTCTAGATTTCTAGAAAAAAGGTTATCCTAGTGATTTGGTGGAAGAAGGGTTTAGAAAAGCCAGAAATACAGATAGGTCTTTATCAATAAGAATAATGTGGCTTTTATCTACCACAATCATTTGATGTTTTTGGTGAGTGAATCCTGTGGCTTTTTCAGTGACATCTTGTTCATTTGGATTTGAATGCACAGAGGATTGCTTGAGGATACAGTGATCTGGACAGCTGCAAAGTGTCCAGGAGGTTTTTGTGGCACTTATCAAGTGCTTTATATCTTGTGAGTATATTTCATACTTTGCGCACAAGTTATTGTTCTCACTGATACACACTATTGTGGCGCTTCTGTGTTTTTCTATTTTACATACAGCCCGCAACTGGAGGTTATATTTGCTAATACAGCTAGCTGGACGGCTGCTAATTGTTCAGAAGGCTTATGTGGCACTTCTCAAGTGCAGAAAATCTTGTAAGTAAGATTTATATATGGGGTTTTGGCCTCTTATAGCATAACGGTACACACTATTTGGCGCCTCTTCTCTTCTCCTTTCTATATTATCTATATACCTACAGTGTAGCCCCAAGTTCTGCCCCAGTCATGTTCACCATAAACATAAAGGTATTCCCATACTGACATGAACATATTCACTGTAAGAAAACCTGGTATCCATCACAGTTCCACTTACCTGTAAAAAATGTTCATTATCAAACCAAAATGTGTTTGTGTCTAAAATAAGTTCTATACCCTCCAGCAGATATTCCAACTGCTCAGTATCAACCTTTGTTCTTATGTTCTTAAGATCTGTTTTACTACATTTCTTCCTTTTTCTTTCTGTATATTAGTATAAAGTGATGTAACATATCCCATAATTAGAATATAGTTTTGTATACATTCTACCCCTTCCAACAGGTTAATTACACTGATAGTGTCCTTTAAAGTCCTTTAAATATGCTTTAGCTGTTATTACGAATGGTTGTAAAATTCGATCAATATAGCTAGATAGATTACTTGACAAAGAGACTATTCCCGACACAATTGGTCTTTCTGGGGGGTTATTGCAATCTTTGCAAATTTTAGGGAGAATGTAAAAGGTTGGTAATTTTGGATATTTATTATTTAGATATTGATATTCCTCTTTATTAAGATATTTTTTCTTTTAATACTTTATTTTTTTAGATAATTTTCAAATTTTTTAAAAAGAAAATTTTTAAATTAAATTAAAAACACTTGATTTACTGACAATATACCACTCTGGCTTCACTATATAGATTAATTAATCTTCCTATGGTATGGTGGAAAAAATCAACTTGATGAATTTTTGACAACTTTGAATAGTAACAATTTAAATATTAAATTAACTTATGAAGACAGTCAGGATAAAATAACTTTTTTGGATTTGACAATTTACAAAAATCCAGAAGGTACAGTCCGTACAGATGTTTATAGAAAGAGTACAGCTACTAATAGCATCCTCCACAGTTCCAGTGCACATGCACCTAACACCATAAAGGTTATCCCAATAGGAGAATGATTAAGAATAAGAAGGAACTGTTCTACTGATCAAAGTTTTGTATGGAGATCTAAAGCATTGAAAAGCAGATTTGGTGAAAGAGGATACCGTAAAAGATCCATAAAGAAAGCATAATATAGAGAAAGAAGTACTACACACGAAATGATTTATTAATGAAAAAATAAAAATCTGCAGATAACCAGACCAGACTTATTGTAACATATAGCCCTCAGATAAAAGATGTAATCAACATCTAACAAGACAACTGGCACATTTTAAAATCTGACCCCATCCTCGCAGACATAACAGGTGACAGAATTCAAGTGGGCTACAGGAGGACACATAGGGGCCTATTTATCAAAGGTCTTGCGGACCTGATCCGACAGTGCGGATCAGGTCCGCAAGACCTCGCTGAATGCGGAGAGCAATACGCTCTCTGCATTTAACTTTGCACCAGCAGTTCACAAGAGCTGCTGGTGCAACGCCGCCCCCTGCTGACTCGCGGCCAATCAGTCGCCATCAGGGAGGTGTCAATCAACCCGATCGTACTCGATCGGGTTGATTTCCGGCGATTCCTGTCCGCCTCATCAGAGCAGGCGGACAGGGTTATGGAACAGCGGTCTTTAGACCGCTGCTTCATAACTGCTGTTTCTGGTGAGTCTGAAGACTCGCCAGAAACACGGGCCCACAAGCTCCGTTCGGAGCTTGATAAATGGGCCCCATAGCCTCAAAGATCTGGTTAGCACAAGACATTTTTAGGTCCCAAAACTAACACCAAACTCACTAAAGGATGTTTTTGTTGTGGATAATGTACTACCTGCAACCATATAATGAAGACAAAACCCATTACAGATAGATTTGGCCAAACACACAATATTAAGGCTCACATCAATTGTAATACTGAAGGGATTATTTACTGCCTACAGTGCAAAAGTAACCAATTTACAAGAAAGATGAGAAAGAGAATACAAGAGCACCCAAGGAACATGAGAAACGCAACCAGGGATGTTAAAGAAGGAAAAAATATAACTTCAGTAGCAAATAATTTCTTGAAATTTCATCAGTCTAAACAATCTGATTTAAGATACCTTGGAATTTGAAAAATCCAGCCAGTATTAGAGTCGGGAATTTAGAAAAATAATTACTTCAAGCAGAATGTAGATGGATTTATTTGCTGAATTCAGTCCAACCATTTGGACTTAATGAACATAACAATTTCAAGCCTTTTTTGGGGAAATATTATAAGAATATAAGTGGAAACCAACATATATGAAGTAAAATATTGTGGATGTGTTACAAACTCAAGTACATTTGTTATAATATGTGACAATAATTTGGAGAAGTTACTGATCATTTAATAGAAGCAAGTATATTTAATTTTATTCACAAGAATATTGGCAACATTAGTAAGCACTATATCATACAATCAAGATTACAATGATAATATGATTGTCATTGTAACCATTATGTCTTACACATGTCAATCACACGTGGGTGTATCACCCTCATCAGACACAACATTTTAGTTTCCCTTTTTTTAATGCTCAAATCACTTTTATTTATATACAAAAAAAGTTTCTTCATTTATCTTGTATCAACAAGAACAAAATGCCACTGAATTGGTATTAGTATTAATGAACATCACTATCAGAATTTGTTTTCACCACAATTCATCACTCATTTTATTTTCCCCCAAAAAAGTATCCAGTATCTCACAATAATGTCACTATCATATGTTTCTAAATTTTAATATCCAACTACAATATTTTTTGCAAATATCAAGCCCATTCAAGGGTTAGTAGGATATACAATTATTTCTCTGCTTATTTTTTCAATACTACCTGGGATGTCCAACATCCAGACTGGATTGTGTTAAAAGACAATATCATCATTATGAGTGTCATTTTCGGACTTTGCAGTAAAAAGATGCCTGAGCCACTGGCTCACACCCTTTGAGAAAGCCGGCAAAATATAATAGGGTTCTAGCGGGAGCTGATGGGGGCTCTCAAATTTTAAATTACCTTTCAAGCATCTAATATCTGACGATTTAATAATTTAGCCTCTAAAGATTAATAAGCATATAGGCTGAGCGATGTGGATGAATTTATGCCTGCAGTTTAAATTACTCTATATATGAGGAGCTCCTCTTTCATAAGCAGTCATAGCCGTGTGCCTTATGTTTACTGAAGCACTTAATGTTAAAGTGATTGTAAATCCTTGCGTTTGTGAAACGCTAGGATTTATAATTGGAACAAATAAAGGGGACTTTTATTCATGAAGTATAAAATACTTAATGCTGAAATCTCCTTTATTTGTTGGAAGCGTTCGCCGCACTGAGCTGCTCAGGCTTGGCGCAGGCTGGCCCGCACGGCTGTTTGCTAAGAGGTGGAAGCGTCACCTCTAAGCAAAATAGTGTTCTGCCGTGGGCTACTTGAGCAACTCAGTGTGGCAAAGCTTCCAACAAATAAAGGAGCTTTCAGCATTAAGTATTTTATCCTTCATGAATGAAAATCCCCTTTGTCTTCCAATTGTAGCGTTTTACAAATGCAAGGCTTTACAATCTCTTTAATAATTGTTAGCAAGTGCTAATATAGTAGATATCTATTGGCTTTTTTACATGTGAATAGCTACTGAAAATGAATTTGCCTACTATAGATTTATACTATTGGATAACAAGGGGTAGCTGCTGAGATTCTTAAGCAGCTTTGTTACATTTGTATCTATTAACATTTGGGCATATAGCCAAACCAGCTAAAGTAGCAGAGGAAACTATTTGTAAGCATGTTACAATATTTGTTATTAGCTCTGTAAGCTTACAGCTGATGATTATTACTTGGTAACATAAACCTAAAGATATTATTAGATATGTAACAGCGGTTGATGTTTAATTCAACCTTGGCTGATTTGTAAGACTTCGCAAATCTATTTATCCAATTTGTTGAGCCCGATTCTATTTGTATGTATGCAAGAGCATTCAGGCACATACATTTAAAGGGGCTCTTTCTATCTATTAAGGTACTTAAAGGGACACTGAACCCAAATTTTTTCTTCCGTGATTCAGATAAAGCATGTCATTTTAAGCAACTTTCTAATTTACTCCTATTATCACATTTTCTTAATTCTCTTAATTCTTAATGCTGTATATCTGTATCCTTTGTAGTGGACTCAAAACCACTATTCGAGTTTATCCTGAAAATCATATTTTTACTTTATCAAAATGGCAAATAATCATGTTATATGTGTGAACACCGCATGGAACAAAAAAATTAAAAACGGCTGTTCAAAAAAACTGTTATTTGAAACAGGCCAAAATGGGTAGAGGTCAAACGGAAATTCACTTATACTGATTCTTTTAATGTGGGTTTTGTATGGGGACTTCTCAGAGACTGAACAAAGTTTAAAACCACAAACTATGCATTTAGCATAACTTATATAAATTAAATAAACCTGTAGATACATGTGTGACAAAACCGTATATACAAACAGACCCAGAAACTTATACATTGGATCCATATGGGGCAAACATAAAACACATAAATCTTGGGGGGGGGGGGGGTTGTATCTTGTGTCTAAAGGTAATTTATTTGGTGTTTTAGGGCTGGGGTATCCTTTTGTAGCTTATCAACTTAGAAAGTTATTTTTTGTTATTTGCACACATCTGCAAAAGAGGCAGTATCATCATTACACTAATATTCTAATACACTTTGTTTGTTCTGGTTTCTTATTTGGAGTATTACTGAATGGAAGCAATAATCAATTCTTGAATAGTTGAATTCTGCCACTATACTGTACCTTAGCAGGAAGGTTACTATAAACCCTGATATTTTTTAATTAAATAATTTCAATACAGTATACATTAGTTGTAACAATGTTATACCTTGTTGCAAACACTGCTCCTTGTAGTGCTTAACAATGTATAATATTTTTAAAAACATTATTAAAAACGCTGCGGTCATGCAGTGCTCAGGACAAATGCACGCTACTGTGCTTACCTATGTATAATCTTCAGAAAGGATATCTAGATAACTAAAGAAAAATGATAACAAAAGTAAAATGTAAGTCAAATTGCATGATTTATCTGAATCACAAACCTTTAATTTTTACTTTTATGTCCCTTTAAGAGAGAATAACTCATCTTCATTTTCTTTGATTGAGATGTTAAATTCTAGAATAAATGTAAGCACATGTAGACATTTGTTTAAATCATATTGGTCATTATACACATTATGCAGCTGCCTATGAGCAATTTACTGTTAGGCAGCAATACACATTAGTTGTAATATTTCACAATGTTTTCCAGTGGGTTTTAACACCTACTTAGTCATTAGATTATGCTGCTGTAATGCTAACAGCCAGTACCGCTGTTATAATGCTCCCTCAGGGTCCTTATTGCCTGCAATTGGAAGGAGTTGACATCACATCTAACAAAAGCATTTTATTTTAATACGGGCTCCTTTTTGCAACAAGATTGGAATCTAGAAACATGTATTGGCTGTGCAATAAAACATTCTTAACAAGTCATCTAGTGTTAATAAAAAAAGTGTGATGTAATGGCGCCCTCTAGTGGAAAAATTAAGAATAGTAACTCCAAAGTTTTTTGTTTTATATAACAGAAATGGAGGTAGAAAATGTGATATTAAGGGCTAGATTATGAGTGGCACGCTCACTGTTGCATGAGAGCTATATAGGGTAGTTTATGCACACAACGGAAATATCGTGTGTATTACGAGTTTAAAGTAAATGCATTCACTTGAGCGCATCAAATTTAATGCGGGTTAGTGGGACTTCAGATCTCTGGTTTACTATTACGCTAGAAAAAAAGTTACACAAAACACATCAAAAATATATACAGTATCTCACAAAAGTGAGTACACCCCTCACATTTTTGTAAATATTTTATTATATCTTTTCATGTAACAACACTGAAGAAATTACACTTTGCTACAATGTAAAGTAGTGAGTGTACAGCCTGTATAACAGTGTAAAGTTGCTGTCCCCTCAAAATAACTCAACACACAGCCATTAATGTCTAAACCGTTGACAACAAAAGTGAGTACACCCCTAAGTGGAAATGTCCAAATTGGGCCCAAAGTGTCAATATTTTGTGTGGCCACCATTATTTTCCAGCACTGCCTGGAAAATAATTGGGCATGGAGTTCACCAGAGCTTCACAGGTTGCTGGAGTCCTCTTCCATTCCTCCATGACGACATCATGGAGCTGGTGGATGTTATAGACCTTGCGCTCCCCCAACTTCCGTTTGAGGATGCCTCACAGATGCTCAAAAGTTGGAATACTGCTCTGCGGCTCAGTCTCCGAAGGGAGGGGATCATTCTCTTTTTCAGTTTGTCACAGTACATGTTGGCATTCATGGTTCCCTTAATGAACTGTAGCTCCCCAGTGCCGGCAGCACTCATGCAGGCCCAGACCATGACACTCCCACCACCAGCCTTGACTGTAGGCAAGACACACTTGTCTTTGTATTCCTCACCTGGTTGCCGCCACACACGCTTGACACCATCTGAACCAAATAAGTTTATCTTGTCTCATCGGACCACAGGACATGGTTCCAGTAATCCATGTCCTTAGTCTGCTTGTCTTCAGCAAACTGTGGGCTTTCTTGTGAATCATCTTTAGAAGAGGCTTCCTTCTGGGATGACAGCCATGCTGACCAATTTGATGCAGTGTGCGGTGTATGGTCTGAGCACTGACAGCCTGACCCCACACCCCTTCATCCTCTGCAGCAATGCTGGCAGCACTAACATGTCTATTTCCCAGACATTTTCTCGATATGATGCTTCTTTGATCGACCATGGCAAGGCCTGTTCTGAGTGAAACCTGTCCTGTGAAACCGCTGTGTGGTCTTGCCCACGGTGATGCAGCTCAGTTTCAGGGTCTTGGCAATTTTCTTATAGCCTAGGCCATCTTTATGTAGATCAATAATTCTTTTTTTCAGATCCTCAGAGAGTTCTTTGCCATGAGGTGCCATGTTGAACTCCCAGTGACCAGTATGAGAGAGTGTGAGAGCGATAACACCAAATTTAACACACCTGCTCCCCATTCACACCTGAGACCTTGTAACACTAACGAGTCACATGACACCGGGGAGGGAAAATGGCTAATTGGGCCCAATTTGGATATTTCCACTTAGGGGTGTACTTACTTTTGCTGCCAACGGTTTAGACATTAATGGCTGTGTGTGGAGTTATTTTGAGGGGACAGCAAATTTATACTGTTACACAGGCTGTACACTCACTACTTTACATTGTAGCAAAGTGTCATTTCTTCAGTGTTATCACATGAAAAGATATAAAATATTTACAAAAACGTGAGGGGTGTACTCACTTTTGTGAGATACTGTATATACATACACGTCTAAATATGTATATGTTAAGTATAAGTATTTGTGTTTAACTGTATATGTACTGTACATATTTCACATTCCAATGTTCTTCACTTACAGGATAATGTCCTTAATATTGTAAATATATATATATATATATATATATATATATCTGTATATACCTATACCTGCATATCTATTCCTATAGATATATAGGTATAGATATGTATTTTACATGAACAGTATCATATATATATATATATATATATATATATATATATATATATATATATTTAATAACAAAAAGTACATTATTTTCTATGTGAAGAACATAGGAATCTAAAATATGCGTAACGGGCATCAAGGTTCGCAGCTTAGGACTACTGCAGTAAGGTTAGCGCACATGAAGAATTGCCTTCTTCAATGCGCGTTATTGAAATATTAAATATAAACTATTTAAAAATATTAATAAAAATTATTTTAAATGATTATACATACTGTAAATAATATAGATATACAGTATTCTACGGATTGTTTAGAATATTTTACAGTATGTAAAATAATTTAAAATATTTTTTATTAATATTTTTTAATAGTTTGTTTAATATTTCAGTTATGTGCATTGAAGATAACGTAAGTCCTAAGTTGCGACCCCCGATGCTCATTGCCCATTTCTTTCATATAGGTAGCAAGAGTCCATGAGGTAGTGACGTATGGGACATACATTCCTACCAGGAGGGGGCAAAGTTTCCCAAACTTCAAATGCCTATAAATACACCTCCCACCTCACTCATACCTCTGTTTAAAAAACTTTGCCTCCTTAGGAGGTGGTGAAACATGATGTGCTTGATTTCTTCAATGAAAGGCGCTTCTAAGCATATTGAAGCCCAGTTCCTCTCTAAGTACAGTGTTTGTCTGAGGGATGTGAAGGGAGTATTGTCTGATACTATGTTTTCGCCTATGAGAGAACTTTTCATAAGGCTCTCTGTAAATCGGTCGCAGGGATTTATCTGCTGCCTCCCTTTTATAGATCGACAATTTACTCTTGTACCATTACCTCTGCTGATATGTTTCAGTAATGGTTTGACTGTCTGCTATATGTAGATGGGTGTCTTAAAGGTAAGTATGCAAATGTATCTTTTTTTTAACAAAGACACTCTCAGCTATAGATTAGGCACTTTTTAAGTAAAGTTGTTATATATTGTTTATATATATATATATATATATATATGCCTTGAGTCAGTTGTTTAGTGGTCCTTATATATTATAGCTGCAAAACAGGTTTATTTGAGTTTGAAACATATCTTTGTATGTCTTAGCATGTCTTGACATGTTTGGGGATAATACTACGTCCCCAAATTGCCCTGTGTTTTTCAGTTTTTTGTTAGAAAGCTATATGCAGCACTTGTTATATCACTGCTTTTTTCAATGCTTACTTTTTTATATATATTAGATATATTAGCACTGTTCCCACTCTCTCAAGCCTGCTATATATAGAAGCATAGATATAAAATTGCAAACTATTTATATATTTTTTTCTATTTTTTGTTTTTTTCAACTATGTCTCAAACTGAACCTGCCTCAGAAGTTACCATAGAAAATAAGCTGCTTGAACATATCTCTACAAAAAGATAAGTGTGTTTGTTAAAGGCTGATCTGATAAGACATGGTTGGAGGATCAATTTACCAAAGAGTTTCTTGATTCCTCAGACAAAGGTCACCTTCTTACGTTTCCAGATAGATCCATGACTCTTTCTCTAACAGACAAGAGAAAAATGAAATTGGTATTAGCTTGTCTAAACCTGCTGTCTCTATCATTCCCTTCAGTGGCTATCTGCATGGAAGTTTTAGGTCTCATGATTGCAGCATCGGATGCAATCCCCTTTGCTCGTTTTCATATGAGACCTCTACAGCTTTGCATGTTGCACAAGTGGTGCAGGGATTATACTCGGATATCACAGTTGATATATTTAAATCCCAACACTCAACTCTCTCTGACTTAGTGGTTAAACCTTCACCTTATTGTTTAAGGGGCCTCCTTTGTTCGTCCTTCCTGGACTGTGATGACAACAGATGCAAGTCTTACAGGTTGGGGAGCTGTCTGGGGGTCTCTGACAGCACACAGGGTTTGGAATCCTCAAGAGGCGACATTACCAATCAATATTTTAGAACTCTGTGCTATTTTTAGAGCTCTTCAGGCTTGGCCTCTATTGAAGGGAGAACTTTACATACTTTTCAAACAGACAATATCACAACAGTGGCATATGTCAATCATCAAGGGGGACTCGCAGTCCTTTAGCAATGAAAGAAGTTTCTCTAATACTTTATTGGGCGGAATCCAACTCTTGTCAAAGCTCTGCGATTCATATAACAGGTGTAGACAATTGGGAAGCGGATTATCTCAGCTGTCATTCTCTACATCTGGGGGAGTGGTCTCTCCATCCAGAAGTGTTTTTTCAACTTGTACAGATGTGGGGTCTTCCAGAAATATATCTGATGGCCTCTCGTCTGAACAAGAAACTTCCCAGATACCTTTCCAGCTCCAGGGATCCTCTGGCAAAAAAATGATGGATGCTCTAGCAGTTTTCTGGTTTTACCAACCTGCTTAGATTTTTCCGCCTCTGGTTCTTCTTCCAAAGATGATCTCCAAGATCATAATAGAACAATCTTATGTGTTTCTGATAGTACCAGCATGGCCTCACAAGTTTTGGTTTGCGGACCTTGTCCGAATGTTCAGTTGCCAGCTGTCAGGGATTTATCTCTTTTCACGCTGTACCTTTAAGAAAGTGAACTCACTAGCCCTATTTAAGGCTCCTCCCAACAGAACTCATTGCTTGGTAATTTGTTGCTCAGTGACAAGCTGCTTCTGAAGAGACCTAGCCGTTTATACAACTTTGTATTTCAACTTATTGCTTTCTAAACTCACCCTGAGTTTCTGCCTACTTGAATCAACCTGCAGATGCTCTTTTGTGCCTGAAGATTTTCACCGTTTATTCAGTCAGAGATTTCTCAGTCTCTCTCCTGTATTGAAGTTACTCCCTGCAGCGTGTGACGTCACGCCCGACATTCTCCCGCCGCGTTTCTCTGCCAGGCTCACTGTGATACCGCTGGGACTTGTTGCTGTCTGGTAACAGTATTACTCTGCTCAATTGCCATCTCCTGTAATACCGGTCTGTATATATTGCATTGTATGAACTGTGTGTATTGCTGCAACTTCATTACACTTACGCTTTCTATATATTATCTGTGAAACTCTCACTTGCTGGAGATTCATATTCGCTTCAGATATCAAACATGCATTAAACTTTTACTGCTACTTACCAACTTGCATACAAATAACTGTGACAAAGATTCATACTGCTACCATCTTTCATTAACGGACTGCCTAAGCATACTTCAATCTTTGTAACAATTAACCTCCATTCTGCTTGAAATGAACTGTTTGCTTTAACTTCAACTTTATCTGTTTCATGAGATAAACACAGCTTCTTATACTCTGATTGAACAAGTTTGGAAATAACTAATATTCATTATCAAAGTATGGTTTACAAAATGCCCACAGCTTGATTTATTTAGATAACAAAGTACTGTGTGAATTTCAGTGTGTTTGCTAAAGCCTGCTGCATAAACTATTTTCACTGCTTGTGGGTGTGTATCAAGGCACCTGCACTAATTAACTCTTTCACTACTGTTGAAATTACATTCCTATAAGACTTACTCTCTTTTCTGCTGCAAGCAGTTATTGTTGCGTGAAGGTTCCGTATTCACTCAGCTACCCTGCTGTAGTGACCCTCAGATCAATGAGCATATCAGGGTTCCCTTAAGTTAAATCTGTGGGAATCCGAGGTAAGGTGTGAGACTGAGTGGTCCTGCATAAAGCAGTAAGCTGTAATAGTAGTGTTCTCTAAAACAACTAAACATATCTTAACATATTACCAAGCCTTAAAAAAGGAATACTACTAACAGCTAAAATCATGGATGTAAGTGAACTGTCCAGGAGAGTTGGTTCTTTAGCTCAGAGTATGGATCACATGATTCAAGGCTTAAGGGATATACAACTAGAGAATCAGAATATAATTTTTTTTATTAATGATCATCTTGCTAACAAAACTCCTAATGTTGAGTCAACCCCAGAACCCATTGTTAGTCCACCTGAAAAGTTCTCTGGGGACAGATCTATGTTCAGGGATTTCAGGAATTCCTGCACTCTGCTTTTTACTTTGAAACCTAAGTCATACCCAACTGACAGGATTAGAGTTCTAACTGTAATTTCATTTCTCAGAGGTGAGGCCAGGTCTTGGGCCAATGCTTTTTATGAAAAAAATGATCCTATCCTAAATTCCCTAGAAGATTTTTTTTCTGCTATGTCTCTCTTATATGAAGATCACAATAGAAAAAATACTGCTGAAACTGCCATTAGGTCTTTAAGGCAGGGCAAAAGAATGGTAGAAGACTACATTACTGAATTCAAAAGATGGGCTCCTGATACCCTGTGGAATATTCCTGCTCTACGCAATCAGTTCCGTCTGGGACTCAATGATGCAGTTAAGGATGAGTTGGCAAGGGGTGTGATTCCAGAGGACTTGGATGCCTTGATGACTCTCTCTATTGGCATAGATTGTCGACTTAGGGAAAGGAAGTCAGAAAGATCTTATTCGGAGAATACCACCAGAAGAACCCCCAATTATTATCACTCAACTCCTTCCACAGCAATCACTAGACCCATAGAAGAACCCATGGATGAAGAGAAAGCCTGAAGAGAAAGCTAGGCGCAAGCTACTAAACTTATGTCTATACTGTGCTGAAAAGAACCATGCAGTTAGGCACTGTCCCTCTCTGATTCGACAAAAGAAGGGTAAGACTTCATTCAATGACCATACAGTTAATTTGGTTGACAGCATAAAATCTCATCTATCTATTTATGTCTCCTTACAGTGGTCCCATCAGAAGATAAACGTTCAGGCCATAATTGACTCTGGGGCTTCTGGGAATTTTGCTGATAACACTTTTGTTGTTAATAATCACATTCCACTAATAAAAAAGAGTGTTGCACTAGCTATTCGTCTGGTTGACGGTTCATTCTTTAGCTCTGGTCCCATAACTCACCACACTATCCCACTCAAAGTGGTTACCCCTTCAGGACACACAGAGCTTATTTCTTTTGATGTTCTTCCATCTTCTGTTTATCCACTAATCCTTGGACTGAATTGGTTAATAAAGCATAATCCCACTATATCATGGTCCACAGCATCAGTAGTTTTTGATTCAAATCACTGTAAACAATCCTGTTTTGGGGTACACACACTTTGTCATATCACTGAACATAAGTTACCAGAATGCTATAGTAAATTTGCTGATGTTTTTGATAAAAAGGAGGCTGAGTCCTTACCTCCACACAGAGACTATGACTGTCCTATTGATCTTATACCTGGAAGCTCCATACCATATGGTCATATATATCCGTTGTCACAGCCAGAGTTAAATCATTTAAAAGAATATTTAGATGATAACTTGAAAAAAGGCTTTATTAGACCTTCCACCTCCTCTGCAGCTGCAGCAATGTTCTTTGTAAAAAACAAGGATGGCAGTCTTAGGCCTATCATCGATTATAGGCAGTTGAACAAATGCACAAAAAAGAACAGATACCCCCTGCCCCTCATACCTGAACTTATTGAACGTTTACAAGGTGCCACAGTTTTTACTAAACTTGACCTCAGAGGTGCTTACAATTTGATTAGGATGAGGGCAGGGGATGAATGGTTAACTGCATTCCGTACTAGATACGGTTTGTATGAATACACTGTAATGCCCTTCGGGTTGTGCAATGCCCCAGCGACATTTCAATGTTTTATAAATGATGTCTTTCATGATTTGTTAGATGTCTGTATTGTCGTATACTTGGATGACATCTTGGTTTATTCAAATTCTCTACAGGCTCATATTGTACATGTCAAACAAGTATTAACACGTTTAAGGGCACACCATCTCTATGCAAAGCTTGAAAAGTGTATTTTTAATACAAACACCATATCATTCCTTGGTTACTGCATCTCACCAGCTGGAATTTCAATGGAGTCAAGCAAAGTGGAAGCTATCACTAACTGGCCTATTCCACGTAATAAAAAAGATGTTCAAAGATTCCTTGGCTTTGCGAACTTTTATAGAAAGTTCATTAAAGATTTTTCTCTTATTGTCAGACCTCTCACTACGCTAACACGTAAGCAAGTTAAGTTTGTTTGGAATCAAGATGCTGATCATTCCTTTAATATTCTAAAAACTAAATTTGTCTCAGCCCCTATTTTACAATTTCCAGATCCCACATGTCAATTTACGCTGGAAGTCGATGCTTCTGAGTTTGCTGTGGGGGCTGTTTTATCTCAAAGACGTTCTGAAAAAGAACCTTTGCATCCTGTCTCCTATTATTCTAGAACTATGAGTTCAGCAGAGATTAATTATGGAATCGGTGATAAGGAACTTCTTGCAATCAAATCAGCTTTGGAGTTTTGGCGACACCTCCTAGAGGGTGCAACATATCCAATCACCATCTATACTGATCACCGTAATTTAGAATATTTAAAATCAAACAAGACCCTTACTGCTCGCCAGGTTCGATGGAGTTTGTTCTTTTCTCGTTTTGATTACGTTATAACTTATAGACCAGGATCCAAAAATATGAAAGCTGATGCTCTTTCTAGAAAAGACCCTCGTCCTACTGATGTGGTTTCTCCTTCATCTATCATACCTCCGGATAGAATTATTTGTCTAACAACTGATTTTAAAACCATTTTACAAGAACATTTAAAGGATGATTCATCTTTGGATCATTTGGATGTACTAAAACATTTGGACAACTTATACTACCATGGCACTCTGTTATATATACCTCCTTCTCTCAGGAATGAGATACTTACCTCTGCCCACGACTCTATGTTGGCTGGTCATCCTGGAGTTCATAGAACTGCTCATTTGATTAAAAGGAATTACTGGTGGCCCAAGATGCATGATACTATTAAACAGTATATTGAATCCTGTATGGTATGTACAAGTAAGAAACATCAGCATAAGAGTCCCTATGGTTACCTTCTCTCTTTACCAGTACCAGACAGACCTTGGGCAGCGATTGCTATGGATTTTATCGTTGATCTACCTTCATCAGCTAATTATAACACCATATTAGTAGTAGTGGACTTATTTTCTAAAATGGCACATTTCCTACCACATAGAGGATTGCCTACATCTTCAGAAACTGCTTCACTTTTTTTGAATCACATTGTAAAACTACATGGTCTACCTGAGACAATTACCACAGATAGAGGTACGCAATTCACTTCAAGGTTTTGGAATCAACTGTGCTCCTCTCTTAACATTACCAAACGTTTGAGTACCGCTTATCATCCACAAACGAATGGTCAAACAGAAAGAACAAATCAAACATTAGAGCAGTACCTTCG
The DNA here is from genome assembly GCF_027579735.1 of Bombina bombina. Taxonomy (NCBI): domain Eukaryota; kingdom Metazoa; phylum Chordata; class Amphibia; order Anura; family Bombinatoridae; genus Bombina; species Bombina bombina. The sequence goes on from NC_069500.1 coordinate 944,046,438, forward strand.
TTGCTACTGCACTCAACAACAAGATAACTGGCATTCTCTACTTGCTACTGCAGAATTTGCCCATAATAATGCCGTAAATTCATCAACTAAAATGACACCATTTTACATCAACTACGGATTTCATCCCTCATATTACCCAAATCGGATCAACAATTCCGACATGCCTATAGTTAATGATGTTGTTAACACCATTGCCACCAATTTCACAACATTGAAACAAGTCTTACTAGAAGCTCAGGCTGTTCAGAAACACCATTATGATTTACGTAGATCCAAGCCCCCAGATTACAAGATTGGCGACAAAGTCTGGTTAAGCACTAAACATTTACGGTTACAAGTTCCATCTAAAAAACTCGCTTCTCTATATTTAGGGCCTTATCCAATACAAAAGGTCATCAATGTTAATGCTGTAACACTTAAGCTACCAGACTCTCTAAAAATACATCCCACATTCCACGTTTCTCTTTTGAAACCGTACAGTACAATCAGAGACACGACTCAGAATGACACGGTGGATCCTTCAGTTATTGATGGCATGGAGTATGAGATTGAGTCTATCCTAGACTCTCGTTACCATCATAATCAACTTCAATATCTTGTCAGTTGGAAAGGGTTTGGTCCTGAGGAGGACTCTTGGGAGCCTTCCACTAATGTCTCTGCACCACGTCTTGTCTCCTTGTTCCATCGTAGAAATCCTGATCGTCCTGGTCCTTGATCCGCGGAGCGGCTCCTTGGGGGGGGGTGTCCTGTCAGGGATTTATCTCTTTTCACGCTGTACCTTTAAGAAAGTGAACTCACTAGCCCTATTTAAGGCTCCTCCCAACAGAACTCATTGCTTGGTAATTTGTTGCTCAGTGACAAGCTGCTTCTGAAGAGACCTAGCCGTTTATACAACTTTGTATTTCAACTTATTGCTTTCTAAACTCACCCTGAGTTTCTGCCTACTTGAATCAACCTGCAGATGCTCTTTTGTGTCTGAAGATTTTCAGCGTTTATTCAGTCAGAGATTTCTCAGTCTCTCTCCTGTATTGAAGTTACTCCCTGCAGCGTGTGACGTCACGCCCGACATTCTCCCGCCGCGGTTCTCTGCCAGGCTCACTGTGATACCGCTGGGACTTGTTGCTGTCTGGTAACAGTATTACTCTGCTCAATTGCCATCTCCTGTAATACCGGTCTGTATATATTGCATTGTATGAACTGTGTGTATTGCTGCAACTTCATTACACTTACGCTTGCTATATATTATCTGTGAAACTCTCACTTGCTGGAGATTCATATTCGCTTCAGATATCAAACATGCATTAAACTTTTACTGCTACTTACCAACTTGCATACAAATAACTGTGACAAAGATTCATACTGCTACCATCTTTCATTAACGGACTGCCTAAGCATACTTCAATCTTTGTAACAATTAACCTCCATTCTGCTTGAAATGAACTGTTTGCTTTAACTTCAACTTTATCTGTTTCATGAGATAAACACAGCTTCTTATACTCTGATTGAACAAGTTTGGAAATAACTAATATTCATTATCAAAGTATGGTTTACAAAATGCCCACAGCTTGATTTATTTAGATAACAAAGTACTGTGTGAATTTCAGTGTGTTTGCTAAAGCCTGCTGCATAAACTATTTTCACTGCTTGTGGGTGTGTATCAAGGCACCTGCACTAATTAACTCTTTCACTACTGTTGAAATTACATTCCTATAAGACTTACTCTCTTTTCTGCTGCAAGCAGTTATTGTTGCGTGAAGGTTCCGTATTCACTCAGCTACCCTGCTGTAGTGACCCTCAGATCAATGAGCATATCAGGGTTCCCTTAAGTTAAATCTGTGGGAATCCGAGGTAAGGTGTGAGACTGAGTGGTCCTGCATAAAGCAGTAAGCTGTAATAGTAGTGTTCTCTAAAACAACTAAACATATCTTAACACCAGCCTTGGTTACTTCCTATAAGACCAGACCTTCTGTCTCAAGGCCCAGTTTTCCATCAGGATCTCAAATTTCTAAATTTGAAGGCATGGAAATTGAACGTGTAGTTCTTAGTCATAGAGGTTTCTCTGACTAAGTAATTAACACTATGATACAGGCTTGTAAGTCTGTTTCAAGGAATATTTATCATAGGGTTTGGAAAACCTATATTTCATGGTGTTCCACTCATGATTATTCTTGGCATTCTTTTAGAATTCCTAAGATTCTACAGTTTATTCAGGATGGTTTGGATAAAGGTTTGTCTGCAAATACTTTGAAAGGACAAATCTCTGCTCTTTCTGTCTTATTTCATAGAAAGATTGCTAAGCTTCCTGATATTCACTGTTTTGTTCAGACTTTGATTCGTATCAAACCTGTTATTAAATCAATTTCTCCTCCTTGGAGTCTCAATTTGGTTTTTAAAGATTTTGCAGGCTCCTCCTTTTGAGCCTGTGCATTCTTTGGATATTAAACTACTTTCTTGAAAAGTGTTATTTCTTTTGGCTATCTCTTCTGCTAGAAGAGTTTCTGAATAGTCTGCTCTCTCTTGTGAGTCTTCTTATCTGATTTTTGATCCAGATAAAACAGTTTTTTGGACTTAGTATAATTTTTTTCCTAAAGTTGTGAATTCTAACAACATCAATAGGGAAATTATTGTTCCTTCCTTGTGTCCTAATCTTCGAATACTCTTGAAAGGTCTTTACATTCTTTGGATGTGGTAAGAGGTTTGAAATATTATGTTGAGGCTACTAAAGATTTCAGAAAGACTTCTAGTCTATTTATTTTTTCTGGTTCCAGAAAAGGTCAGAAAGCCTCTGCCATTTCCTTGGCATCTTGGTTGAAACTTTTAATTCAAAGCTTATTTGGAGGCGGGGCAGCCTCCGCAAATTACAGCTCATTCTACTAGATTAGTCGCCACGTCTTGGGCTTTCAAGCATGAAGCTTCAGTTGATCAAATTTGCAAAGTAGCAACTTGGTCTTCTTTGCATACATTTACTACATTTTACCATTTTGATGTGTTTGCTTCTTCGGAAGCAGCCTTTGGTAGAAAGGTTCTTCAGGCAGGTTTGATTCTAGTGCCTAAACCTAATTATTTTTTGGATTTAATTTCTTAGCGTGAATAGCTGTTTTTATTTTCTCTCTCCCTCCCTAGTGACTCGTTGACTTCCACATCTTGGGTATTATACCCCAAATGTCACTAGCTCATGGACTCTTGCCACCTATATGAAAGAAAACATAATTTATGATAAATTAATTTCTGTCATGGTGGCAAGAGTCCATGAGTCCATGAGACCACCCAATTTTGGGGGGGTTATAATTTTTTTTATATAAAGCACTTTATCCTGTTCCTCTTTTTTATGCTTTTACTCCTTTTACGCCTCACTAACTTGGCTATATGTTAAACTGAGGTATGAGTGAGGTGGGAGGTGGATTTATAGGCATTTGAGGTTTGGGAAACTTTGCCCCCTCCTGGTAGGAATGTATATCCCATACGTCACTGGCTCATGGACTCTTGCCACCATGAAAGAAATTAATTTATCAGGTAAGTTCTTACATAAATTGTTATTTTACATTCCTATGTGCTTCACATAGAAAATTATGTACTTTTTATTATTATTATTATTATTATATATACAGTATATATATATATATATATATATATATATATGATACTGTTCATATAAAATAGATATCTTTAGCTATATGTCTGTAGGAATAGATATACAGGTATAGGTATCTATAGATATATTGGCACCCTTTGTAAATATGAGTAAAGAAGGCTGTGAAAATGTGTCTTTATTGTTTAACCTTTTTGATCTTTTGTTCAAAAATACTCTGCTCTCATGGATGTCAATTGCAAACACAGCACAGGTTTATCAAAAAAATAAATAAATATATGTGTGGCACAATTATTGGCACCTTTTAGTCAATACTTTGTGTTACCTCCCTTTGCCAAGATAACATCTTTGAGTCTTCTCTGATGCAGTTGGAGAATACATGGCAAGGGATCTGAGACTATTCCTCCACACAGAGTCTCTCTAGATCCTTCAAATTTCGAGGTAGATGCTGGTGGACTCTCTTTTTCAGCTCACCCCACAGGTTGTCTATGGGGTTAAAGTCAGGGGATTGGGATGGCCATGGTCAGATGTTCATTTCATATCTGTTGATATTTGATAGAGTCCAGGATGTTTCCTAACAAAATTTCCAGGTCCTCTGGCAGAAAAACAGCACCAAAATAGAGCCACTGCCTTATTTAACCGTGGGCATGAGGTACTTTTCCATATGGCTACCTTGGGTGTTTATTGTCAAAAAGCTCTATTTTGGTTTCATCTGACCATAGAACCCAATCCAATTTGTAGTTCCTTTAGTGTCTGGCAAACTCAAGATGCTTGAGTTTGTTTTGGATGAGAGTATAGGCTTTTGCTCTTGAAACCCTTCCAAACAACTTGTGGTTATGTAGGTAATGTTGGATTGTAATTTTGGAGACTTTCTGACCCCAAGATGCAACTGACTTCTGCAATTTTCCAGCTGTGATCCTTGGAGATATTTTGGCCACTCGAACAATCCTCTTCACAGTGTGTTGATAATATAGACACATACACATATCCTCTTCCAGGTTGATTCATAACATTTTCAGATAAAGAAAAAGTACAAGGACTATTGAAGGATTTAAAGGGACATTTAGCACCTGATAAAAAAATGCTAAAACCTACTTTATCTTGTTAATAAAAATAATATAATCACTGCTGTCTATTTTATCTGTTCCTCTTACTCCAAACTGTTGCCAAAGATTGTTTTGAAGTACAGTGTTGATCCAGTGCTTGATTCTACTATGTAAGCTGCCATATTGTAAAATACCTTACAGGGGCACAGTAGTCACAGGCTCATGATGCAGTCACATGACACGCACAGCATATTACTTAGAGAATCAAATCTGTTTGCAGTGTGTGAGCTGCAGTCTTTGAACATAAATATTTACAAAAAGTATCAAAAAGAATAAAAGTCAGATGCGCCTGAATGTGCACGTGTTAGTGCCAAAAATGATTACTAATCTAAATGTATAAGAAAAATAAATAAAAAAATAAATAAAAACTAGAGTGTTACTAAAAATATGTAAATATCGCTACAACCCCAGTGATTATGCCTAATAAAAACTATATAATATAAAAACAATATACATCTATAAACAGTTCATAATGTCAATTTTTTTTGCAAACAACAGTATAAATGATTGCAAACAAAAGTTACATCCTAGTGTCAAGATGAAATGAAAGAAATGACATAAAAATATATATAGTTCACGAATGACCTTTACAGTCCACACTATATCAAGAGGTAAAGTTCCCCAGGCAGCAATGCTTCTCCCAAAGGTTTGAAGGCAAATCAAACTAGACGAATCTATAGAAACAAAATAAAAGAAGAGGCGCCACAATAGTGTGTATCATCCAGATATTCATACAACGCATCCCCCGTATGATGTTTACTTACAAGATCCAAAGCATTTGATAAGTGCCACAAAAGCCTCCTGGACCATCAGCAGCTGTCCAGATCGCTGAGCACAAACACAATCCCCAGAACTGTATCTACAACGATAGAGGAAAACAAAAGGACACCACCATAGTGTGTATCAGTAAATAAGGGAACCACACACACAGCGATAATACCGTACTTACAAAATATAAAGCACTTGAAAAGTGCCACAACTGCCTTCTGGACAATTATCAGCTGTCCAGCTCACTGCGCCCGCTAACAACGGAGAGATATTTTCATGTGGAAGCACGGGTATATGATTCACCCGTCCCGGTGTCCGTTGTTATCCTAACAGCGAGCTTCAGTGCTGCTAAATATTACAGTTGAGTGACTGAAACTCAGTATCCCAGCAACAGTCGTGGATATAGTTCAAAAGTACAGATAAGCCATGATGTATACTTATAAAAGATTTATTTAAAATCAATAATACCACAACGTGTTTCCCGGTAACTAGTACCGCTAGTTACACCTGATGAAGCGTATGTTACACCTGATGAAGCGGTACTAGTTACCGGGAAACGCGTTGTGGTATTATTGATTTTAAATAAATCTTTTATAAGTATACATCATGGCTTATCTGTACTTTTGAACTATATATATACACGACTGTTGCCGGGATACTGAGTTTCAGTCACTCAACTGTAATATTTAGCCGCACTGAAGCTCGCTGTTAGGATAACAACGGACACTGGGACGGGTGAATCATAGACCGGAGCTTCCACATGAAAATATCTCTCCGTTGTTAGCGGGCACAGTGAGCTGGACAGCTGAATAATTGTCCAGAAGGCGGTTGTGGCACTTTTCAAGTGCTTTATATTTTGTAAGTACGGTATTATCGCTGTGTGTGTGGTTCCCTTATTTACTGATACACACTATGGTGGTGTCCTTTTGTTTTCCTCTATCGTTGTAGATACAGTTCTGGGGATTGCGTTTGTGCTCAGCGATCTGGACAGCTGCTGATGGTCCAGGAGGCTTTTGTGGCACTTATCAAGTGCTTTGGATCTTGTAAGTAAACTTCATACGGGGGGCGTGTCTCTGGGCAGCACCTTGAATGGAAGCAATATCAGTTGCTCTGAGTGAAGCATCAACAGTTTGCCTTCTATTGTTGCTTATGAGGACCATCCAACTACCTCACCCTGATATCTAAAACCTACTCATCAAGCTGATTTGATTGATATCAAAATATTGGGGCTACCACACTGAGCTACCGATCCAGAACGTTGAGGCCTAAGGCAGTCACTGGAGTGAGAGGCCCTCAACACCCCCCCCGGTATCTTGCAAGCCGGGTATGCAGTGCAAAGACACTGTCAACTTTAGAAACATGGAATCTGAAGCAGCACTTCTAATTGAAGAGATATGCGATCTCTTAAACGAACACTTTCTGCAGCTAACGAAGAAGATGAAGGTGGCATGGGCATATAAGAGAAATAACCCCATTGCTGAACCTGATCTAACAGTGGCAGAAGGGGTTAGGGACCACGGACTCTCCAAGCGGTGGGCTGATCTGAGCCTGACCAGTACACAACTAAGCAACAGTCTCAGTGACAAGCCGAAGGGCGACAATGAGGACATGGAGGTAATTAAAGCATGCAGCCTACCCACAATTGGGCCTAAGGCGGACCCCGACTCCACTGACAGTGAGGTAGATGTCGGAGAGCTAGGAGCACCCCGGGCTCTTCAGAACACTCCACTACCTACAGGCGGCTATCCGGACCTTCAGTCGCATCCCTCAAAAGGAAGCAACTCTGGCCCCTACAGCGGTGTGTCAGCAGAGAGCGGGTACGTGCTTGCTGGGTTTCTCCCCACACAAGATGGCGCCGTACCACCACTGTGTACTCTGGTACCCCTGACTGCTGGAGAACGAATCCCTTACCGGCTCAAACTCAGGGATGGGCGACATCGGCTAGTAGCCAGAGAAATCCACACAGTATGGCCTATCCGGAGGAAATCTCCCAATCCGACAGCCCAGAGCAGACACGAGAAGAAGAGGGCAGTGTTCGGTCTGCAGCCATCGCCTGGAGGTTCGTATGGTTGCTGGATCTGTCTTCCTTGCAGATGTGGGAGTCGCACCTTACACAGCGGAGTGCTGTCAGTCCCCAGGTACACTCTCTGTTTTTCGGGCACCCGAGGTGCAGTACATACTTTCCGTACCGGCATTGGTTAGGAGAAATTGGCAGGTGGGGATTGCAGGAGATGAAGCCTCTGACCGATGGCTATTAACCCATTCGCTAGATTCTTTTGACTTTCAATAACGGGACACTGCTGAACTGTTCCCCTAAAGCCAAAGGATGATCCTGTCCTCCGTTTTATCTGTTTGCCCCCCTTAGAGGCCGTGTACGCCATCAGTTTTAATTAACACTTACCTAGCCCTACTGCGTCTTTTTTGCACTTGTTCAGATGCAGCATGTATAGGTCGAGGGGTCATTACTTACTAGGACATTGCAGTATTACATATAATCTCACTCGAGAAATGCTTGCAAAACCTTAGGTCAGATGTAAATGGTTGTTCTTTATTGATAATGTTTTGTGCTATATGCTACTTTAGATGTCACAGTTTCTACTTTTCCATACCAGCCCCTTAACAATATGTATTTTGGGGTCATATAAAAGGCCCTAACTAATGTTTTACTAGTTCCTCAGCACACATGTTAGATATCCCCTATAACATGTTTTGCAGCTACTCAGGAGAGCCCAAGCTGCCAGATATTAGTTGGTATGTTTTTCGATAGTGCAGATCCAACAGGTTCCTATAAGCAATGTGTTTTATGTGTTGGTATTATGAACGTTAAACTCATAATCTGAGCCCAAAAGTAGCACAGCGATTCTCGTCCCTCACAGTCCCGACACCCTAATCCCACCTGATAGTCAGTGGTCCAAAAGTGGCCAATATGTTTCTTAATGGGGAGAAAGTGTGTCATGAAGTTTTATTACACAATAGGCGAGACACCACAATGTTCTCCCAAACAAGGAAAACATCATAAAATAGAAAAAGGAGGAACTTCATGTACAACTGGTGTGATATATCATTTGGTAATATATTTGTTGTATGTACACTCAGTATGTAATGCATTTCTATTAATCAAATACTGTTTACTTGTAAGAGCGAGATGCTTGTTCATGTACTTCCTTTTTCCTAAAAACTGAGGTTTTCACAGTGAGACCCAAAAGTGGTCTCTTCAATTCATTACACCTTCTTCTTTATATGTTAAACCTATGAGGCCCAAGAGAGGCCTTCTAAGATCATTCTGGAGGGTTTCCCTGTGGTCAGGTACTGTGAATGAGTACTCTGTTTTATGTGATGTATTGTAACTTTCTTTGCATGTTTGTTTACTGATTTGTAAGCCTGATTTTAATACCTCAATAAAAACAAAATTAAAAAAAAAAAAAAAAAAAAACTTCATACGGGGGATGCGTTGTATGAATATCTGGATGATACACACTATTGTGGCGCCTCTTCTTTTATTTTGTTTCTATAAATATTTATTTGTCACTCACAGTATAAATGTATTAGCCTTCCCTATCTATTTATATACACACATATTATGCAGCACAATTTAAATAAAATGCTTTATAAGCACTGTTTATGTTTTTAACGCCTCACAGTTACTCTTCAAACTGCCCACAAGTTTTATGCTCTAAGCAAAAGCCGTTTGCAGTGAATGGCTTCAGGCACTATTGTCGTAAATCATTTGTAAACTGAGGGAGGGGGAGAGGGAGGCTCTCAGACAAGCTATATATACTACATGCAGAAGATTTCTGCTTCTCATGACCTCTCCTGCTTATGTAAAGCACTTGTGCCAAGTAACTGATCACTTAGTAATGATCACACTGGTTAATAAAACAGACGATCATTACTAACTGATCAGTTAGCTGGCAAAATAATAATGTATGTTCAGACACTGTAGCTCACACGCTGCAAAAACAGATGTGATTCTCTAAGTAATATGCTGTGCGTGTCATATGACTGCATCATGAGCCTGTGACTACTGTTCCCCTGAAACGTACGTTACAATTTGGCAGCTTACATAGGAAATAAAGCACTGGATCAACACTGTACTTCAAAACAATCTCCTTCAACAGTTTGGGGTAAGAGGAACAGATAAAATAGACAGCAGTGATTATTTTATTTTTATTAATAAGAAAAAGTAGGTTTTAGGGATTATTAGAAGACAGGTGTTAAGTGTCCCTTTAAGTATCATTAATCTACTATTCTCTTACAGATTATGACACTTAAAGTGACAGCAGTCTAGTCAAAATTAAACTTTCATGATTCAGATAAGGCATGCAATTTTAAACAACTTTCCAATTCACTTTTATCATCAAATTTGCTTTGCTCTCTTGGTATTCTTTGTGGATTTTTTTAATTTCACTGTCTAAAGGATTATGTTTTGCCCCAAGGAAAACGTCACTCTTTTTGACACTCTCTTAGATCTTGGCAAATTTGTATCCAATATTACACTGAAAAGATACTTCAGGAAGTCAAATTTAGCGAATGTCAGTCTGAAACTTTTTACCACTAACGCTAACATCAGCTTAAATAGTGAACAAATTTACAACTTGAAAATCTGTGTAACTTAGTTGCATTATTATTATTGGAAAGTGGAAACGAGATATAATGAAGATATTCTTTGTATAACTTACAAACAACCAAGGGAGAAAAAGGCATCATTTTACCCTGTACAAATGAGAGGTGACTTAGTACAGGCCTTTCATACTATTGTTAAGAGAGAGTTAGTGAACTTAAATAGACAGGTCTCCAACAGGCAAAAAGATGTTGCTACCAATTTGAGTAGCAATTTAAGGAAAGCATTAGAAATGTTACAAATAAATACGTGTTTAGTTATTCTCAATTCAGATAAACGTGGTTCAATCATTATATGCAGATCAATACTTAAGTGATGCATATTGGCAACTTTATGACAGTGACAAATGAAAAGCTGACTTTTAATCCAACAAGGACTTTCTAAAAAATTACAAAAGCTTTTAACTAAAGCAGTTTTCAAACACTTACCAAACATTCGCAAAAATCCTATTCAACCCCCTTCGAGACCTATTATATCAGGTATTGCACACTAGGAGAATAATTAGGAGCTTATATAGAAATTGTATTGCAATCTGTAGTTTCTGCTTGCCTGGGTTACATTAGGGACACAAAACGTCTATTGAGAATGCTACGATATTTAAAAATAGCTAGCCGTTGTATTCTGGTAACCATAGATGTGTCCTCACTGTATTCCAGTATACCCCATGTTTAAAGGGACAGTAAAGTCAATATAAAAATAAAATGTACCAAAAGAACAAAGCAAATTTGATAATAGAAGTAAGTTAGAAAGTTGTTTAAAACTGCATGCTCTATCTGAATGATGACATTTTTTATTTGACTTTACTGTCCCTTTAAGGTTTGGAATCTTTGTCGGTTATGCTGACAATTTTCACTAACTATGATGACAAATTCATACAGCTCATACTGGACTCAGTAGAGTTTTGTTAACTCACAATTGTATTTTCTATTCAAAGTACAGTATTATTTACAGAAATGCGGTATGGCTATAGGGGCAGAATTTGTACCTTCATATGCCACTATTATCTCAGTCATTATGAGTTTGAGATAATTTTCACACACAATAATCTATTCAGGGAATTCTTAAGAGTCTTTTTCAGGTATATTGATGATCTGCTAGTTGTTTGGACTGGAACAATCGATAAACTGAGAAGCTTCATAGTGTATATTAATGAAAATAATAGATATTTTCATTTTACTTATGAATCTCCAACAGTCAAATTCCCGTTTGTTCAATTTTGTTAAAGTTTGACATTTTGAAGGAGGACATTATATCAGATACATATTGAAAGCCTATTGCTGGCAATACCATTCTAAGAGCAAATTCCCATCATCTCCCTCACTTGAAAAAAGCTATAACAAAAAGCTAATACATGAGGTTAAGGTAAAACTTTACTAGTCTTGAGGATTATAACCTACAGGCATTTGATCTAACAGACAGATTCATTGCTAGAGGTTATGGTAGGAAGCAATTAATGACAACATCTCATGAAGTAGCTAACATGGACAGATCAATCCTTTTAGAAGACAAATGCAAAGTTGCGAGCACATTCTCTGATAAAATAATTTGTTTCTTTACCAGCCATAGTAAACAGTACAACCAAATAAATAGAGACATAATCCCATTTTAGAGAAAGATCATCTGTTAGATAAAGATTTGATCAACAACATAAGATTTGTGTCCACTAAAGCTAAGACGATAGTGAAAAGGCTGAGTAGAGATTTTAGCAGAAGATCATCTAAGCCGACATCTTGGTTCACTCCTAAAAGTGGTTTTTTTTTTAATATATGGAGATTTAGACCTTGCCAGTCTTGCAAATTTGCAATCATTGGAGATAGATTCCGTTCCCCACAAATTGACCTGTAATACAAGTCATGTTGTTAATCTCACCACGTGCAATTGCTGTGGAAAACAATAATCCATGAGAGCAGAGTATTTTTGTGTATTTTTTGAACAAAAGATCAAAAGGTTAAAAAATAAAGACACATTTTCATAGCCTCCTTTGCTCATATTTACCAAGGGTGCCAATATTAGAGGTGGGCACTGTATGTATATACCGTGAACTCTTGCACATACTCAGTAGAAGCTAGGGCCCCAGAAAATGTGCAGATAAAAAGATTTTCATCATTTAAATGGCATGCTCTGAACCATCAAACTTTAATTTTGACTTTTGTGATCCTTTAATGAGCAATTTCTTTCATGTAATTAGCAAGAGTCCATGAGCTAGTGACGTATGGGATATACATTCCTACCAGGAGGAGCAAAGTTTCCCAAACCTTAAAATGTCTATAAATACACCCCTCACACAAACTTTGCCTCCCATGGAGGTGGTGAAGTAAGTTTGTGCTTGATTCTACGTTGATATGCGCTTCGCAGCAGGCTGGAGCCCGGTTTTCCTCTCAGAGTGCAGTGAATGTCAGAGGGATGTGAGAGAGTATTGCCTATTTGAATACAATGGTCTTCCTCTAGTGGATCTATTTCATAGGTTCTCTGTTATCGGTCGTAGAGATTTCTTCTCCTACCTCCCTTTTCAGATCGACGATATACTCTTATATACCATTACCTCTACTGATTCTCGTTTCAGTACGGGTTTGGCTATCTACTTTATGTTGATGAGTGTCTTAGGGTAAGTAAGTCTTATTTCTATTTATGACACTCAAAGCTATGGTTTGGGCACTTTATATGTAAAGTTCTAAATATATGTCTTTAAACTTATATTTCCCATGATTCAGGATAATCAGTATTCCTTCATTCAGACTGTCAGTTTCTTTTTTTGGGAAAATGCATATAAATTTATTTTCTCTTACCTTAATTTTCAATTTAACTTTTTTAAAAAAAAAAATTTGCGGGCTGTTAGGCTCGCGGGTGCAGAAAATGCTTCTATTTATTGCGTCATTTTTGTCGCGAGATTTTTTGGCGCAAAATTTTTTCGGCATTTCCGGCATCATAGTTGGCACCGGATGTTTAAACGTAATTGCGTCATTTTTGACGCATGTGTATTGCAGACTTTTTTTGGCGCCAAAAATTATGGGCGTCATTCTTGGCGCCAAAATGTGTGGGCGTTATACTTGGCGCCAAAAATATGGGCGTCATTCCTGGCGCCAGTTTTTTTCACACTATTTCAGTCTCACTATTCAGTTGCTTCTGGTTCTCTAGAAGCTTGTTTCATTTTGCATTTTTTTCCCATTCCTGAAACTGCCATTTAAGGAATTTGATAATTTTGCTTTATATGTTGTTTTTTTCTTTTACATATTGCAAGTTTTCACTACCTGACCCTGGATCAGAATCTACTTCTGGAAAGACGCTGCCTGATGTTGGTTCTACCAAAGCTAAGTGCATTTGTTGTAAACTTTTGGTAACTGTTCCTCCGGCTGTTGTTTGTGATACTTGTCATGATAAGCTTTCAAACGCAGATAGTATTTCCATTAGTAATAATCCATTACCTGTTGTTGTTCCTTCAACCGCTAATGTTCAGGATGTTCCTGTTAACGTTAAAGAATTTGTTTCTAAATCTATTCGGAAGGCTCTGTCTGTTATTCCTCCTTCTGCTAAACGTAAGAGGTCTTTTAAAACTTCACATATTTCAGATGAATTTTTAAATGACCGCCATCATTCTGACTTATCTATTTCTGATGTGGATCTATCTGATTCAGAAGATTCTACCTCAGATATTGACACTGATAAATCTTCATATTTATTTAAGATGGAATTTATTCGTTCTTTACTTAAAGAAGTGTTGATTGCTTTAGATATGGAGGAGTCTAGTCCTCTTGATATTAAAACTACTAAGCGTTTAAATGCAGTTTTTAAACCTTCTGGGGTTATTCCAGAAGTTTTTCCAGTTCCTGATGCTATTTCAGAATTAATTTCTAGGGAATGGAATAGTCTGGGTACTTATTTTACTCCTTCTCCAAGGTTTAAAAAATTGTACCCTTTGCCATCTGACAGATTAGAGTTTTGGGAAAAAATTCCCAAAGTTGATGGGGCTATTTCTACTCTTGCTAAACGTACTACTATTCCTACGGCAGATAGTGCTTCGTTTAAAGATCCTTTAGATAGGAAGCTTGAATCCTTTCTAAGGAAGGCTTATTTATGTTCAGGTAATCTTCTTAGACCTGCTATTTCTTTGGCTGATGTTGCTGCAGCTTCAACTTTCTGGTTGGAGGCTTTAGCGCAACAAGTGTCAGACCATAATGTTTATAGCATTATTAAACTCCTTCAACATGCTAATAACTTTATGTGTGATGCCATTTTCGATATCATTAGAATTGATGTCAGGTACATGTCTTTAGCTATTTTAGCTAGAAGAGCTTTATGGCTTAAGTCTTGGAATGCAGATATGACTTCTAAGTCAACATTGCTTTCTCTTTCTTTCCAAGGTAATAAATTGTTTGGTTCTCAGTTAGACTCAATAATTTCAACTGTTACTGGGGGGGGAAGGGAGCCTTTTTACCTCAGGATAAAAAATCTAAAGGTAAATATAGGGCTGCTAATCGTTTTCGTTCCTTTCTTCAGAATAAGGAACAAAAGCCTGACCCTTCCTCTAAAGGAACAGTTTCCATTTGGAAACCTTCTCCAGTCTGGAATAAATCCAAGCCTTTTAGAAAGTCAAAACCAGCTCCCAAATCCGCATGAAGGTGCGGCCCTCATTCCAGCTCAGCTGGTAGGGGGCAGGTTACGATTTTTCAAAGATGTTTGGATCAATTCGATTCAAAGTCTTTGGATTCAGAACATTGTTTCACAAGGGTACAGAATAGGTTTCAAGGTAAGACCGCCTGTGAGAAGATTTTTTCTTTCACGCGTTCCAGTAAACCCAGTGAAGGCTCAAGTGTTTCTGAAATGTGTTTCAGATCTGGAGTCAGCTGGGGTAATTATACTAGTTCCAGTTCTGGAACGGGGCCTGGGATTTTATTCAAATCTGTTCATTGTTCCAAAGAAAGAGAATTCTTTCAGACCGGTTCTGGATTTAAAAATATTGAATCGTTATGTAAGGATACCAACATTCAAAATGGTGACTATAAGGACTATTCTGCCTTTTGTTCAGCAAGGGAATTATATGTCCACAATAGACTTATAGGATGCATATCTTCATATTCCAATTCATCCGGATCACTATCAGTTCCTGAGATTCTCTTTTCTAGACAAGCATTACCAGTTTGTTGCTCTTCCTTTTGGTCTAGCTACAGCCCCAAGGATCTTTTCGAAGGTTCTCGGTGCCCTTCTCTCTGTAATCAGGGAGCAGGGTATTGCGGTATTTCCTTATTTGGACGATATCTTGGTACTTGCTCAGTCTTTACATTCTGCAGAATCTCACTCAAATCAACTTGTGTTGTTTCTTCAAAGACATGGTTGGAGGATCAATTTACCAAAGAGTTCCTTGATTCCTCAGACAAGGGTAACCTTTTTAGGTTTCCAAATAGATTCAGTGTCCATGACTTTGTCTCTTATAGAAAAGAGACGTCTGAAATTGGTTTCAGCTTGTCGAAACCTTCAGTCTCAATCTTTCCCTTCGGTAGCTTTATGCATGGAAATTTTAGGTCTCATGACTGCTGCATCGGATGCAATCCCTTTTTCTCGTTTTCACATGAGACCTCTCCAGCTTTGTATGCTGAATCAATGGTGCAGGGATTATACAAAGATATCACAATTAATATCCTTAAATCCCAATGTTCGTTCTTCTCTGACTTGGTGGTTGGATCACCATCGTTTAGTGCAAGGGGCCTCTTTTGTTCGTCCAACCTGGACTGTGATCTCAACAGATGCAAGTCTTCTAGGTTGGGGAGCTGTATGGGGATCTCTGACAGCGCAGGGGGTTTGGGAATCTTAGGAGGTGAGATTACCAATCAATATTTTGGAACTCCGTGCAATTTTCAGAGCTCTTCAGTTCTGGCCTCTTCTGAAGAGAGAATTGTTTATTTGTTTTCAGACAGACAATGTCACAACTGTGGCATATGTCAATCATCAAGGGGGGACTCACAGTCCTCAGGCTATGAAAGAAGTATCTTGGATACTTGTATGGGCGGAATCCAGCTCCTGTCTAATTTCTGCGGTTCACATCCCAGGTATAGACAATTGGGAAGCGGATTATTTCAGTCGCCAGACGTTACATCCGGGCGAATGGTCTCTTCACCCAGAGGTTTTTCTTCAGATTGTACAAATCTGGGGGCTTCCAGAAATAGATCTGATGGCCTCTCATCTAAACAAGAAACTTCCCAGGTATCTGTCCAGATCCAGGGATCCTCAGGCGGAAGCGGTGGACGCGTTGTCACTTCCTTGGAATTATCAACCTGCTTATATCTTTCCACCTCTAGTTCTTCTTCCAAGAGTGATTTCCAAAATCCTAATGGAGCGTTCGTTTGTACTGCTGGTGGCTCCAGCATGGCCGCACAGGTTTTGGTATGCGGATCTCGTTCGGATGGCAAGTTGCCAAACTTGGACACTTCCGTTAAGGCCAGACCTTCTATCTCAAGGCCCTTTTTTCCATCAGGATCTCAAATCATTAAATTTGAAGGTATGGAGATTGAACGCTTAATTCTTAGTCATAGAGGTTTCTCTGATTCAGTGATTAATACTATGTTACAGGCTCGTAAATCTGTGTCTAGGAAGATCTATTACCGAGTCTGGAAGACTTACATTTCTTGGTGTTCTTCACATAAATTCTCTTGGCATTCTTTTAGAATTCCTAGAATTTTACAATTTCTTCAAGATGGTTTGGATAAGGGTTTGTCTGCAAGTTCCTTGAAAGGACAAATCTCTTCTCTTTCGGTTCTTTTTCACAGAAAGATTGCAAATCATCCTGATATTCATTGTTTTGTACAGGCTTTGGATCGAATCAAGCCTGTCATTAAGTCAATTTTACCTAAAGTTGTGAATTCTAACAACATTAGTAGAGAAATTGTTGTCCCTTCATTGTGTCCTAATTCTAAGAATTCTCTGGAGAGATCTTTGCATTCTTTGAATGTAGTTAGAGATTTGAAATATTATGTTGAAGCAACTAAAGATTTCAGGAAGACTTCTAGTCTATTTGTTATCTTTTCTGGTTCTAGGAAAGGTCAGAAGGCTTCTGCCATTTCTTTGGCGTCTTGGTTAAAGTCTTTGATTTATCATGCTTATGTGGAGTTGGGTAAATCCCCGCCTCAAAGGATTACGGCTCATTCTACTAGGTCAGTTTCTACTTG
Source organism: Bombina bombina (assembly GCF_027579735.1). Lineage (NCBI taxonomy): Eukaryota > Metazoa > Chordata > Amphibia > Anura > Bombinatoridae > Bombina > Bombina bombina. The sequence continues at coordinate 944,063,679 of NC_069500.1, forward strand.
CTGGGCTTTTAGGAATGAAGCTTCTGTTGATCAGATTTGCAAAGCAGCAACTTGGTCTTCTTTGCATACTTTTACTAAATTCTACCATTTTGATGTTTTCTCTTCTTCTGAAGCAGTTTTTGGTAGAAAAGTACTTCAGGCAGCCGTTTCAGTTTGATTCTTCTGCTTATAATTTCAGTTTTTTTCATTATAAGATTAAAACTTTTTGATTTGGGTTGTGGATTATTTTTTCAATCCTAACCTAAGTTACAATTACACCTAAACCTACACTATAATTAAATTAATTTCCTAAACTAACTACAATTAATTACAATTAAATTAAATAAACTAAAGTACGGGAAAAAAAACACACTAAATTACAGAAAATAATAAAATAATTACAAGAATTTTAAACTAATTACACCTAATCTAATCCCCCTAATAAAATAAAAATGCCCCCCCCAAATAATAAAAATCCCTACCCTATACTAAATTACAAATAGCCCTTAAAAGGGCCTTTTGCGGGGCATTACCCCAAAGTAATCAGCTCTTTTATCTGTAAAAAAAAATACAATACCCCCCCAACATTAAAACCCCCACCCACACACTCAACCCTACTCTAAAACCCACCCAATCCCCCCTTAATAAAACCTAACACTAACCCCTTGAAGATCACCCTACCTTGAGACGTCTTCACCCAACCAGGCAGAAGTGGTCCTCCAGACGGCCAGAAGTCTTCATCCGATCCGGGCAGAAGAGGACCTCCAGACGGGCAGAAGTCTTCATCCAGGCGGCATCTTCTATCTTCATCCATCCGGAGTGGGTCCATCTTCAAGCCATCTGACGCGGAGCATCTTCTTCCATCCGACGACTAACACTAAATGACGGTACCTTTAAGTGACGTCATCCAAGATGGCGTCCCTTCAATTCCGATTGGCTGATAGACTTCTATTAGCCAATCGGAATTAAGGTAGAAAAAATCCTATTGGCTGATCCAATCAGCCAATAGGATTGAGCTTGCATTCTATTGGCTGATTGGGTTTTAGAGTAGGGTGGGTGGTGGGTTTTAATGTTGGGGGGTATTGTATTTTCTTTTACAGGTAAAAGAGCTGATTACTTTGGGGCAATGCCTCGCAAAAGGCCCATTTAAGGGCTATTTGTAATTTAGTATAGGGTAGGGATTTTTATTATTTTGGGGGGCTTTTTTATTTTATTAGGGGGATTAGATTAGGTGTAATTAGTTTAAAATTCTTGTAATTATTTTATTATTTTCTGTAATTTAGTGTGTTTTTTTCCCCGTACTTTAGTTTATTTAATTTAATTGTAATTAATTGTAGTTAGTTTAGGTAATTAATTTAATTATAGTGTAGTGTTAGGTGTAATTGTAACTTAGGTTAGGATTTATTTTACAGGTATATTTGTATTTATTTTAAATAGGAAGTTATTAAATAATTAATAACTATTTAATAACTATTGTACCTAGTTAAAATAAATACAAAGTTGCCTGTAAAATAAAAATAAACCCTAAGATAGCTACAATGTAACTATTAGTTATATTGTAGCTATCTTATGGTTTATTTTATAGGTAAGTATTTCGTTTTAAATATGAATAATTTATTTAATAATAGTAATTTTATTTAGATGTATTTAAATTATATTTAAGTTAGGGGGTGTTAGGGTTAGGGTTAGACTTAGATTTAGGGGTTAATAACTTTATTATAGTGGCGGCGACATTGGGGGCGGCAGAGTAGGGGTTAATAAATAAAAAAGTAGGTGTCTGCGATGTTGGGGGCAGCAGATTAGGGGTTCATAGGGATAATGTAGGTGGCGGCGGTGTCCGGAGCGGCAGATTAGGGGTTAATAATAAAATGCAGGTGTTGGCGATGTCGGGGGCGGCAGATTAGGGGTTAATAAGTGTAAGATTAGGGGTGTTTAGACTCGGGGTTCATGTTAGGGTGTTAGGTGTAGACATAAAAAGTATTTTCCCATAGGAATCAATGGGGCTGCGTTAGAAGCTGAACGCTGCTTTTTTGCAGGTGTTAGGTTTTTTTTCAGCCGATTCTCCCCCATTGATTCCTATGGGGAAATCGTGCACGAGCACGTTTTGCCAGCTCACCGCTACCGTTAGCAGCGCTGGAATTGAGTTGAGATGTGGAGCTACATTTTGCTCTCCGCTCACTTTTTTTGCGGCTAATGCCGGGTTTAAAAAAAAAACTGTAATACCAGCGTTGTCTGTAGGTGAGCGGTGAGCTGAAACTGCTCGTTAACACCGCAAGCCTTACCAACAAAAACTCGTAATCTAGCTGTATGTTTGCCATTTGGAGTTTAAATCATAGCAAAGGTTGAAGTAAAAATAATATCTTATTTAGTGACTTTATTGTTACCTTTTACAACTGGCCATAGTAAATTTGAATAAATTATTTTAGGTGGATTTTGAATAGTTATTATCTGTCTAGTTAAACATTAAAGGGACTTGATACCCAAATGTTAAAACACATGAAAGTGATGCAGCATAGCTGTAAAAAGCTGAATAGAAAATATCACCTGCACATCTCAATGTAAAAAAGGAAAATAATTTACCTCAAATTTCCTAAGAATTCACACCCTACTGTAAAGAGAATTTAAGCAGCCAGTCAGGATGCTAGACCCAGGACTTGCAAGGGAGTGAGCATCTGTCAGTAAATAAAATACATTTGTAACTGTTATGTCCTGTATACTTTACCTAGCCACCTAGATGTACTGGACATTGAATGCCCCCAATCTATTACATATATAAGTTGACACATTCCATACAGCGAATCATGTCTGCTCGACTGTTGTTAAATCTACCCCTTTTGTTTGTTGGCAGCCAAGGGGTTAACATTTAATACAAATGATAAAGTGTAATAAGTGATGACACTGCCCTAGCTGTATGCCAGTAATATTATTTATGTGAATATAATGAATTGGGTTCATAACAATATAGATAAAGGATTTTGATGTTCTGGAATGAATGTATATTCTACATATGTTGTGGGGAAGGAAGTTACCGTATTCCAGGTGAATGAAGATGAATAGATCAAATCAGACAGTGATGTAATAGTGCTTTTTTTGTAAAGGGTGAAGGCTGATTTATTTACCTGTACAAGTCCTCTAATCTATGGGTCCTAACTCACCAGAGGTACTGAATTGTGACTGTGAGCACACTCTGTTTTGCTTTTTATTGCCTATATGCAAAAGCAAGCAACGTACGTTAGTGGCAGTTGCAAGTGTCATTTGCTACTTGGAACAATAGACACTACGCAATACACTATGCAAACCTCTAATATGCTTATTTTATTAAAGTTTACCATTAATGAGATATAAAAATGTAAATAGAAAATATGCTATTATGTTAGAACATTTTATTATTGCACTGTTGCCTGTATATAACTGTGTGTTTTAAAATCATTCACTGCTGGGAGCTAGCTGAGCACATCAGGTGAGCCAATGACAAGAGACAAATGTGTGCAGGCACCAATCACCAGCTAGCTCCCAGTAGTGTATAGGATTGGCAGGTGTCCAGCATTCAACAAGATAGCCCAGTATTTTATCAGGCTGTCCAGTAAAAGCTTCACAAAAATACTGGATACTTACACGTCTCTGAGTGTAACTTAAATATAAAAAGCCTCCTATGCCTCAATGTGTTACAAATATGGAGCAGGAAGATATGAGGGGCAATCAAGGGGGTCAAATCACTTCTGTTTATGTGTGTCAGCCAAAGATGTGAAATTATGTATTTATATGTTACTGGCAGCTAAGGGGTAAAAAGATTGCTCAGTTGTGAAAAAATATGCATGGTGGGATTAAGAGTGGGGGCTCAGGTGGAGTATTGGGTGGGCATTGTGTGACCTTACCTATCATCATGACCTCTCACCAACATATTGTCATGTATTTTTGTGGAGGACAGCTGGCAGCGGATACCAGGAGAACAATGTGCATTTGAAAATAGAAAAGAAATTAAAACCTTAACAAAGGGGGGGCGTGTCTAACCACCGACTGTGATGGCTGCATTCTAACTAGGGCTCTACAGAAGAGCATTTAAAACTGCTGTTTTTCACTCTTATATATCACATAACAAGCTTGATTTGAGATAATTAGTGCTTGTGGAACAGTATTGGTCATTATTTGCTGTTTAATCTTTGCCCAGCAGTCCAGAATTTATGAGGTACGCAAGCAGAGGCCTGTTGAACCTCATCCACCCCTCCATATTTCTGACGCTATCAGATATTACCAGCCAGTTGTGCTGAAGAATAAAATACACTCTACACATCATTCTACCACAAGGGTAAGAAGACAAATTGTGCCTTGACCTTTCCTGCAATATACTGTATACAACAGTGCATCTACAAGTTTTGCGTAATAAAGCCCTACTACTATCACTAAAGAAGTGGTGAGAACAATATGGCGGCGGCAAATAATTGGCGTGAGTCCAGTGGAGGCTCCTCTATATGTGCACTGTCGCACGTGAACCCCCAGGGGGCAGAGGAGGGGGGAAAAATGAGAAGAAAAAAAAATTAGAAAAAAAAAAATTATGAAAAATTTTATTTTTATTTTTTATTTATATTATTTTATATTATATTTATTAATAAATGTATTATTTTCCTGTGTGCTGTCTGTGTCTGTGAGACTGTGCAGTGTAACTATCATCATGCATATTAGGCTGAAACCTGAAAGTGGAAAGGGCTGTTTTGCCTATACTTCTATGTATCGCACATGCTGTGCAGTGCGATACATAGAAGTATAGGCAAAAGCACTTTCCACTTTAAAACTGCATTGACTGCAGCGCCACCTACAGGTCAGCCCATAGCCTTCCTGTTCGCACAGCTCTTAGTGTGCGGGAGCCAGCTGTCACGTGACACTCGCACACTAAGAGCTGAGCTGACTATGTGTGTGGGAGGAGTCTGGAGAGGAGGCAGGGGCGTAACAGTTACGCCGTAACTACACAACTACTTGCAGTCAGAATGCAGTCGCCATTGCTGAGACCGGACCGGGCCCATATGATAGTTGCACTTGCAGTACTTGTGTGAGGAGTGGACAGTGGACCTTAGGTAGGATAACTGAGTCTGAGGGAATATTGGGTTAAATTTAATCCACAGCACGTCCCGACCTGCCGACCACCACTTGCTAACATCCTCTAACATCCTCTTCCTCCCACTACTAACCCTCTGAAGAACCGCTAGTGCCTTTTGGTGTATTATAATATTACTCATCACTACTAGCATTAAATACATGAGTTACTTGAGTAGCTTACCAGATTGGCTTATAACATTGATCACGTGAGCACTCCATATTTCTATTGCTAGTTGCCTAAAAGTGTGCAACCTTAAATAATTTAAGGTTGCACACTTTTAGGCAACTAGCAATAGCGGTTTCCCAATTGTCTGGTTTAAACGCCTATGGCTCACTGGTTTGTGTAATATGTTGCCATGGCTCTTTAACTAACTCAGTCTCAGTCTGCGCTATGTAAGCGCTGTGTTGACGCTGGTCACCTAGGCAACGGTTATGCTGTGACGTTTCTTTTGGCTCCTCCCCCCAACTTCCGGGGTTTCGGTGTTGCTGCCGCCATGTTGCGAATGCGATGTCGTGTGCATTGGATACGCATTCCCAACGAGTTTGTTTGGCGATTCTTCTGGCAAATGGCAATAATCTGATTTAGCTAGCCAGGTAAGAAGCCATCTAAGAGGCTCGATATGTTATAAGTGGCATCTTGCCAGGTTACATTGTGATATGTTTTGCACGGGTTGTTGTATTAACATGAGATCAAATGAATAATAAACTGCCTGGTATCATATAACATAATATCAGCATACAAAATTCTACACTTGCTTTATTACTATAGAAAATATACAATATTGTGGTGAGGGCTGCAAGCTGTGTCTTAATATATATTATAGACTGAGAGTTATAAAAAAATGTTGTAAGCCCCTTAAGGACACAGCTTCCGTTTGCTCTAATGGCTCCATGGGGGGTGTTCACAAAAGAGAACGCACATGGTGCATGTGTGCAAGAACATTAGTGAGCCTAGGGGTATGTGTAAGAGTGTGAAGGGTGTTTGTAGGGTAGGAGACTGTCTGAGTTTATGTGTGTAAAGATAGCTGAGTGTCTGGGGGTGTGCTTAAGAGTAAGAGAGTGCATAATGTGAGTGTGTGTGAATAGAGTTATGTGTAAGGCAGCATTTAAGTGTAAAGATTGTACCTTAGGGTGGAAGAGTGCCTGGTTGATCTGCATTAGAGCATAAGAACACTAAATCAGCAGCTTAAGTGTGAAAAGAGCTTGTATAAGTTAGACCGTTTCTGGGGGGTGGGGTGAAAGTTTGGTGTGCATCTGTTGGCAGTAATTGTACTTTATTTATTAATGCATTACATTTGGTAAAGTGTTTCAGGGTCTACTCCTGTATATGTTGCAACCTTTTGGTGTATTATACTCATCACTAGCATTAAATACGTGAGTAGGTTATCAGATTGGCTGATTGTTTTGAAGAAAAGACTAGTGAGTGCAAGTTCTTGTTACCTTTATTCAATATTTACTAGCACCCTGGCATTTTGACTTTGAAGTGAGAGTGCTCTTCTGTGGGTTAAATATATATATATATATCCTTATACTGCCCCAGTGACAGGACTCTTATACCCAGCATATATATATATATATATATATCATATATTTTATATATATATATATATATATATATATATGGTAACTGCAGGGTGTATGTGGTGCTCTTGTGTTTCAATATACACAGGTTAGTTATTTACATACCTCACACACAGACTTTAACAACACACAGTAATTCACATAACACACTGCCCTCATCTTGTACATCAGGATGTGTTAAGGTAACTGGCAGAGAGTGTGTGTGTGTGTGTGTGTATGTATGTATATATATATATATATATATATATATATATATATACACACACACACACACACATTAAAATGGGCGGAGCCATCTGAGGGGCGGGGCTTGTGCTCCCCCATCTTCAAAAGTCACCAGCCGCCACTGCGTGAGTCGATGTTACAACTACTTGACAGACGCTTTGAGGAACTTGAGAGGAGCCTAATTAGTGTCCTATCATATGCTTGTGATCACTCACCTCATGTAGAGGGAAAGCGGAGTCCACAGATACAGGGAGTTTCGTCAGACTCATCGCCCGGTGTGGAGGCTATTTAGGGCAAGCAGTTGCAGTTGGCTGTGGAGTCCATTTATGTCTACCCAGAACTTTCTGTTTCCCTTCATGAGGAGAATCCCCTTTACCTACCTGTCGCTACTTGGGTGAGTCAATTACCCTGTTTTCTAGTCTCAGATGGAGGAGATGGGACCGGCCCCTTGAGAGAGGCCATGGAGACCCTGCATGCAGTCAAGGGGGTTCTGATTATTAAAACGGCAAGACACCCGACTTTCCAGCATGTCAAGCTCCTACCTGAAGATGTGCTATACTTGCTTGTGAAATACTGGGGACACTTACAGCAGCTGCTGGTTAACTCCTTCAACAGAGCAGGAGTAGGCTGAATTTACATCTTCAAAGTTTGATAGAGCCGCAAGTCCTTTGTTTCTTTATTTTTTTATTATTCTTTTTTTAAGCCATTTGACTCTTGCAATATGTTTGTATAGCCTTTGACTGGATGTGTCTGGCTTTGAAGGTGATGATTGTCGTTTTTATAGTGGGACACTGAGTTGGAGATCTGAACCAGAGTTAACAGCTACCGCACTCCCATTACTGAAGTCCATTACATTTATCTCCTAGTGCGCTAAATGCATATGACTATAACGTTTTTATGTGGATATCAGTGAATGTTTACAGAATATTATTGTTTAATAAGTTAGCATAACTTTTTACAGAGTTGTTTAGTGCAAAGGTTATTTGTTGATTATCTATCCCTCTGAATTTAGTACCTTTTAACTTTTGAATTTCTGACAGTGTTAATGATATCCTCCATGTTCTGTTATCGGCAGAAGGATCTCAGTATCACAGGTAGCCTGGCATTGTTTTATATTCTTGAAGGGAATTAGGGACTTATTTAGAATGTGGAGACACATAATTATTAGTCAGTACTGCCTACATTTACCTAAAAAAGCTTTCTCCCTATTCAGTGTTCCATTCAGTTCAAGCTATCTCTCCAGCCATAAGACGGACTAAAAAGTATTTCTTCACATGGTCTCCTGTCAATGCCGGAAATCTCCACTAGAGGGGAGTAGAACTCTAAAAAATAATCAAATAAGCCCTTCATAACATTACTCACTGAAGGGATAGTTTTAAAGATAGTGTGAAATCCCCACAATAGAGTGTGAAATAGCCCCTCCTGATTTATTTTCTATAGAGTACAAACAGGACCACATATAACTATATCTATAGACTGCTAAGGACTCAAGAGTGATATTACAGTTTTGTAGCTGATATATTGAGGGGTACTTATCAAGCCGTCTATTTTACCTGCCTTCGCCGGTCCAATACGCCCGCCTAAGCTCGCCTACCATCGCCGCCGCGGACCTGAATATGTTCGCCTAAGTTATCAAAAAAGCTGTCAAAAAGCCGTGCACCAAGTACCGGGCGATGAGCAGCGGACTGTGATAGTTAGCACACATCCGATCTCGCTGCTCTTCGGCTTTTTGACAGCTTTATTGACAAGCTGTCACTAAGCACCCACACTAACTATACTGTTCTACCCCCTATACCGGCGCCCCCGGAGCCCCCCGCAACTGAATAAAGTTATTAACCCCTAAACCGCCGCTCCTAGACCCCGCCACAACTCTTATAAATGTATTAACCCCTTAACCTCCGCTCCCGGACACCGCCGCCACCTACATTATACCTAGTAACCCCTATCCTGCCCCCCCATACCACCGCCACCTAGAATTAAGTTATTAACCCCTATCCTGCCGATCCCGTACTTCGCTGCACCTAAATAAATAGTTTAACCCCTAAACTGCCGCTCCCGGACCCCGCCACAACCTTTCTTAAACTTATTAACCCCTAATCTGCCCCCCTACACCGTTGCCACCTATAATAAAGTTATTAACCCCTATCCTGCCCCCCCTACACCGCCGCCACTGTAATGAAATTATTAACCCCTAAACCTAAGTCTAACACTAACCCTAACACCCCCCTAACTTAAATATTAATTAAATACATCTAAATAATATTTATCTTATTAACTAAGTTAATCCTATTTAAAACTAAATACCTTTAAAATAAACCCTAATATAGCTACAATATAAATAATAATTATATTGTAGCTATCTTAGGATTTATTTTTATTTTACAGGCAACTTTCAATTTATTTTAACTAGGTACAATAGCTATTAAATAGTTATTAACTATTTAATAGCTACCTAGTTAAAATAAAGAGAAATTTACCTGTAAAATAAATCCTAACCTAAGTTACAATTACACCTAACACTACACTATACTTTAATAAATGAATCCTATTTAAAACTAAATACTTACCTGTAAAATGTAATAATTACATTGTAGCTATTTTAGGATTTATATTTATTTTACAGGTAACTTTGTATTTATTTTATCTAGTTAGAATAGTTATTAAATAGTTATTAACTATTTAATAACTACCTAGCTAAAAGAAATACAAAATTACCTGTAAAATAAATCCTAACCTAAGTTACAATTAAACCTAACACTACACTATCATTGAATAAATTACCTACAAATAACTACAATTAAATACAATTAAATAAACTAACTAAAGTACAAAAAATAAAAAAAGCTAAGTTCCAGAAAATAAAAAAAATAAGTTACAAACATTTAAAAAATATTACAACAATTTTAAGCTACTTACACCTAATCTAAGCCCCCTAATAAAATAACAAAGCCCCCCAAAATAAAAAAATGCCCTACCCTATTCTAAATTAAAAAAAGTTACCAGCTCTTTTACCTTACCAGCCCTTAAAAGGGCCTTTTGTGGGGCATGCCCCAAAGAATTCTGTTCTTTTGCCTGTAAAAGAAAAATACAACCCCCCCAACATTAAAACCCACCACCCACGTACCCCTAATCTAACCCAAACCCCCCTTAAATAAACCTAACACTACCCTGCTGAAGTTCATCCTACCTTGAGTCGTGTTCAGCCAGCCGACCACCGGTGGAACCGAAGAGGAGATCCGGAGCGGCAGAAGTCATCATCCAAGGGGCGCTGAAGAAATCTTCCATCCGATGAAGTCATCATCCAGGCGGCGCTGAAGAGATCTTCCAACCGGGCGTTGTCATCTTCCAAGCGGCATCTTCAATCTTCTTTCTTCCAGATCCATCTTCATCCTGCCGACGCGGAACATCCTTCTTCCCCGACGGCCGACGACTGAATGAAGGTTCCTTTAAGGGACGTCATCCAAGATGGCGTCCCTTCAATTCCGATTGGCTGATAGGATTCTATCAGCTAATCGGAATTAAGGTAGGAAAAATCTGATTGGCTGATGCTATCAGCCAATCAGATTGAAGTTCAATCCGATTGGCTGATCCAATCAGCCAATCAGATTGAGCTTGCATTCTATTGGCTGTTCCGATCAGCCAATAGAATGCGAGCTCAATCTGATTGGCCGCCGGGGAAGAAGGATGTTCGGTGTCGGCGGGATGAAGATGGATCCGGAAGAAAGAAGATTGAAGATGCCGCTTGGAAGATGACATCGCCCGGTTGGAAGATCTCTTTAGCGCCGCCTGGATGATGACTTCATCGGATGGAAGATTTCTTCAGCGCCCCTTGGATGATGACTTCTGCCGCTCCGGATCTCCTCTTCGGTTCCATCGGTGGTCGGCTGGCTGAACACGACTCAAGGTAGGATGATCTTCAGGGGGGTAGTGTTTGCTTTATTTAAGGGTGGTTTGGGTTAGATTAGGGGTATGTGGGTGGTGGGTTTTAATGTTGGGGGGGGGGTTGTATTTTTCTTTTACAGGCAAAAGAGCTGTTTTCTTTGGGGCATGCCCCGCAAAAGGCCCTTTTAAGGGCTGGTAAGGTAAAAGAGCTGGTAACTTTTTCATTTAGAATAGGGTAGGGCATTTTCTTATTTTGGGGGGCTTTGTTATTTTATTAGGGGGCTTAGATTAGGTGTAAGTAGCTTAAAATTGTTGTAATATTTGTTAAATGTTTGTAACTTATTTTTTTTTATTTTTTGTAACTTAGCTTTTTTTATTTTTTGTACTTTAGTTAGTTTATTTAATTGTATTTAATTGTAGTTATTTGTAGGTAATTAATTTAATTAATTTAATGATAGTGTAGTGTTAGGTTTAATTGTAACTTAGGTTAGGATTTATTTTACAGGTAATTTTGTATTTCTTTTAGCTAGGTAATTATTAAATAGTTAATAACTATTTAATAACTATTCTAACTAGCTAAAATAAATACAAAGTTACCTGTAAAATAAATATAAATCCTAAAATAGCTACAATGTAATTATTAATTACATTGTAGCTATCTTAGGGTTTATTTTACAGGTATTTAGTTTTAAATAGGAATAATTTATTAAAGTATAGTGTAGTGTTAGGTGTAATTGTAACTTAGGTTAGGATTTATTTTACAGGTAAATTTCTCTTTATTTTAACAAGTTAGCTATTAAATAGTTAATAACTATTTAATAGCTATTGTACCTAGTTAAAATAAATTGAAAGTTGCCTGTAAAATAAAAATAAATCCTAAGATAGCTACAATATAATTATTATTTATATTGTAGCTATATTAGGGTTTATTTTAAAGGTAAGTATTTAGTTTTAAATAGGATTAGCTTAGTTAATAAGATAAATATTATTTAGATGTATTTAATTAATATTTAAGTTAGGGGGTGTTAGGGTTAGGGTTAGACTTAGGTTTAGGGGTTAATAATTTTATTACAGTTGGCGGCGGTGTAGGGGGGCAGGATAGGGGTTAATAAATGTATTATAGGTGGCGACGGTGTAGGGGGGCAGATTAGGGGTTAATAAGTTTAATATAGGTGGCGGCGGGGTCCGGGAGCGGCGGTTTAGGGGTTAAACTATTTAGTTGCGGCGGGGTCCGGGATCGGCAGGATAGGGGTTAATAACTTAATTCTAGGTGGCGGCGGTATAGGGGGGGCAGGGTAGGGGTTACTAGGTATAATGTAGGTGGCGGCGGGGTCCAGGAGCGGCGGTTTAGGGGTTAATACATATATTATAGTCGCGGCGGGGACAGGGAGTGGCGGTTTAGGGGTTAATAAGTTTATTATAGTGGCGGCACGGTCCGGGAGTGGCGGTTTAGGGGTTAATAAGTTTATAGTTGTGGCGGGGTCCGGGAGCGGCGGTTTAGGGGTTACTAGGTATAATGTAGCTTGCGGTGGGCTCCGGGAGCGGCGGTTTAGGGGTTAACATATTTATTATAGTGGCGGTGGGCTCCGGGAGCGGCGGTTTAGGGGTTAATAAGTTTATTATAGTTGCGGCAGGGTCTGGGAGCGGCAGTTTAGGGGTTACTAGGTATAATGTAGCTTGCGGTGGGCTCCGGGAGCGGCGGTTTATGGGTTAACATATTTATTATAGTGGTTGTGGGCTCCGGGAGCAGCGGTTTAGGGGGTAATACATTTATTTAGTTGCGGCGGTGTAGGGGGGGCAGATTAGGGGTGTTTAGACTCGGGGTACATGTTAGGGTGTTAGGTGTAGACAGCTCCCATAGGAATGAATGGGATGTCTGGCAGCAGCGAACATGAACTTTCGCTATGGTCAGACTCCCATTGATTCCTATGGGATCCGCCGCCTCCAGGGCGGCGGTTTGAAAACCAGGTACGCTGGGCCGGAAAAGTGCCGAGCGTACCTGCTAGTTTTTTGATAACTAGCAAAAGTAGTCAGATTGTGCCGAACTTGTGTGCGGAACATCGGGAGTGACGTAAGAATCGATCTGTGTCGGACTGAGTCCGGCGGATCGAAGCTTACGTCACAAAATTCTACTTTTGCCGGTATCTAGGGCTTGATAACTAAGGCGAATCAGCCTCGCCTCAAATACGCTGCGGAATTCCAGCGTATTTGAGGTAGACACGTTGATAACTACCCCTCATTGGCTATTAATGAGTACCCATGGTTCTGATTTTATGGCATAGATTTGCCTATCACAGTTTATAGCCATGTATATATTCTCTACCTGTGAACCAAAAATGACTAATACATTACTAGTGCCATATATAATTGTACAGTATAGTTTGCTTTATCAGAATATGCGCTATTGTTAATTTTCTTTTATACCTTGGAAAATTTATATATGCGAACAGCTATTGATATGTGGTTTCATGAATATGTGTGTATACAAGCTTACATTTATATGTGTTGCGCCAATATTATATATCCTTCCACATAAGTAGATGGGTATAATGTGGTTATCTAGTGGTTCTTGTTTCCTAAGTTTATAGTTTAGTTATTTATATCTATCATCTGCAATGCTGTGTATAAGAATGATGTATTTATGTTCTCTTATTTCTTACCTAGTTTATGGGCCCAAAAGTGGCCCTATATTGCAGGACAAATTATGATGGTTCAGGTTTACTCTGTTCTTTCAAATAAAAAAAGGTAAAATGAGGTTAATTATCCGGGACCCAAGAGTGGTTCCTTTGATTTCAGGCTAGCCTCTGCAACGTTAATAATTTTATGTTAATATGAGGTCCAAAAGTGGCTTTATCTATCATAGTGGGGGCTTATAGCGCTTGTGGCAACTATATATGTATACAAATGTTCAAGATAACGGTCATGTTAATGTGTAATGTTTATTCTGTCAGATCTACCTTACTTATACTTCTGGAAACATTTCTTTTGTTTTATGATGATACATATTATATGTATGCCTTGCAATATACCTCAATAAAAATATTTAAAACCTTAACAAAGTTTGTAATGGCAGGTTAAGAAGAGAAAGGGACTTGTCCAATTCTGCAACATCCCTAAATAACATTACTTAAGAATGATTCAATCTTTATTAGAATTTGAATCATTTCTAGATTCAGAACTAGTAAGACTATTGCACTATATAGCGATACTATTTTATTGTACTAATATTCTATGTTAAAATAAAGCCATTTGACAGATTACTCTCTTCCTTATGGTCCTATTTTGGTATTGGCTAAATAAATGATACTTTAGTTTGAAAATGGAACTTATTTTAAAACAAGTAAGCTGAGATTGTTTTGAAAACCACTTCCATGGTTGCTGGTTTGGCATTCTGTATTGCTAGGTGATGCATTACATCTGCAATTTATATTTGGTGAAAAATCCTTTAATAGATTTACTCTTGAGGGCTGATTTAACAATGTGCAGGTGGACATGATCCACCACACATCGATAAATGCAGACAGCATTCGCTGTCGGCATTTATCATTGCACAAGCATTTCTAGTAAAATGCTTGTGCAATGCTGTCCCCTGCACATTCACAGCCAATCGGCTGCTACAAGGGGGTGTCAATCAACCCGATCGTATCCGATCGGGCTGATTGCTGTCTGTCCCCCCAGAGGTGGCGGACGAGTTAAGGAGCAGTGGTCTTAAAGGGACATTTAACACCTGCTGAAAATGGCTAAAACCTACTTTATCTTATTAATAAAAATAAAATAATCACTGCTGTCTATTTTATTTGTTCCTCTTACCCCAAACTGATGACGAAGATTGTTTTGAAGTACAGTGTTGATCTAGTGCTTGATTCTACTATGTAAGCTGCCATATTGGAACATACCTTACAGGGGCACAGTAGTCACATGCTCATGATACAGTGACATGACACACACAGCATATTATTTGTTACATATAACTTAGAGAATCACATCTGTTTGAGCTGCATTGTCTGAAGATATTTATTTGTCACTCATAGTCTAAATGTATAAGCTTTCCCCAACTATTTATATTCACACATTTATGTAGCACAATTTAAATAAAATGCTTCATAAGCAATTTACTCTTGCCCACAAGTTTTATGCTCTAGTCTAATCAAAAGCCCTTTGCCGTTTTCAGACACTATTATAAATCATGAGGGAGAGGGTGGCTCTCAGACACGCTGGATATACTCTGTGGCCGTGCAGAAGATTTCTGCCTCTCATGAACTCTCCTGCTTATGTAAAGCTCTTGTACCAGCTAACTGATCAGTTAGTAATGATAATCTGTTTTATTTACCAGTGTGAACTGCTCCTGTCACACCCTCTGCCAAGACACAGTCACTAGAGCAGAACTGTGTCTGTGATCATCAGAGGGTGTGACTAGGGTTGCCACCTGTCCCTTAAAATACAGAACACTTATAAGTTATACATGTTGCAGGGTGTGCAGGGAGGAAAATGAATGAACAGAAACACAATACATGTTCCTCCCTGCACACCCTGCAGCATGTGTAACTCATAAGTGTCCAGGAAAACATGGCTGAGGTGGCAACCCTAGGTGTGACAGGAGCAGATCACACTGGTAAATAAAACAGACGATCATTACTAACTGATCAGTTAGCTGGCTCGAACAAGTGCTTTACATAAGCAGCGCAGGAGAGGTCATAAGAAGCATAAATCTTCTGCAGCGTGTCTGAGAGCCTCCCTCTCTCCCTCACGGAGCTTACAAATGATTTGCGACAATAGTGCCTGAAAACTGCACACAGCGTTTTTTAGCTTAGAGCATATATCTTGTGGGCAGTAAGAGTAAAACTGTGGGGGCATTAAAAACACTAACAGTGCTTATAAAGCATTTTATTTCAAATGTGCTGCATAATGTGTGTGAATATAAACAGAGGGAGAAAGCTAATTCATTTACACTGTGACAAATAAATATGTATCTTCAGAGACTGCAGCTCACACGCTGCAGATGCTGTGGGTGTCATGTGACTGCATTATGAGCATGTGACTACTGTGCCCCTGAAACGTGCGTTACAATATGGCAGCTTATATAGGAAATCAAGCACTGGATCAACACTGTACTTCAAAACAATCTCCTTCAACAGTTTGGGGTAAGAGGAACAGAAAAAATAGACAGCAGTAATTATTTTATTTTTATTAATAAGAAAAAGTAGGTTTTAGGGATTATTAGAATGCAGGTGTTAAGTGTCCCTTTAAGACTGCTGCTTCTTAACTCCTGTTTTCGGCGAGCCTGAAGGCTCGCGCAGAAGCAGGTGCATACGTGGCATGATAAATCGACCCCGCCAGATAGATTTAGATTGTAGGCTAAATGTATTTATAAAACCCCAAATTTTCTTTCATGATTTAGATAGAACGTGCAATTTTAATTGACTTTCCATTTAACTTCTGTTATCTTATTTACTTCGTTTTCTTGGTATCCTTTGTTTAAAAACATACCTAGGTAGTCTCAGGAGCAATGCACTCTCATTGGCACTGCTAACTTCCATAAGTGCATTATTGCTCCTTCAACAAAAGCTATCAAGTAAATGAAGCACATTAGATAATAGAAGTGCATTGTATAGTTGTTTAAACTTGTATGTTCTATTTGATTTATGAGAGAACAAATATGATGTTTCTTTTGAACATCTAATTAACCCAATAAGAATCATGCTTGGAAATTCCTGTATTTCATCCTCAGTTTTTGTATTAAAGATCAATTTTGAGTCTCTGACATATCTCATTCTATCTCCAGTGAAGGGGTGACATGGCTCTATTGCATTTTTTTGTCTGGTTCCAGTCATTAGAGCAGCCTGACCCACACTATGTAGTAGGAAAATAATCATCAGAAAGCTGCAAACTCGCAATCAGTAGGAGATTCAGGGTCAGGTGTGAATATGAGGCTAATGTAGGGACTGCAGGGCCAAAAGTCTGATTGGTTGTAGGCTTTTGGCTGACAGAGGAGCTGCAGGTTTATTAAGGTCTGCTCTAAGGTCCTATGTGACTTATAGCAAGGATGCAAGGACAGAGTTCTGGTCAGATGTAGGTGTGCAGCTGATGGAGGAGCCTGAGAGAGGCTACACGTAATAGTCCATAAGAAGTCTCATAGATAACACATTAGGGAAATCCATCCAATTAACCCATCCACTGCCAGCACAGTGTTGCATTGAAGGCATTCTGACAGCAGTACAGTTAATAACAAATTGTAAGTCTTAGAGTCAGCACATTCTGGTTTATAGTTGTGCTAATGGAGGGTAAAAATATATAGATCTCATGGCTACAAGGACAAATGAAAAAAGGTAGTCAAGGTCTATGTTGAAGCAGGGAATCACATATTTTTTGTTGTAGATTCAGCTTGTGAAAGGATAGTTATGCTAAATGTATCACCCTCTGATGGCAAAATCACTGCCTGACTCTATGAGGCAGAATTATCAAGCCATCAACTATGCTGACCAATACACTCACCTAACATCGCGGCCGCGGACCTGAATACGATCTCCATATTTATAAAAAAAAGCAGGGCAAAAAGTCACGCACCAAGTACGGGTGATTGAGCTTGCATTCTATTGGCTGATTGGAATAGCCAATAGAATGCAAGCTCAATCGTATTGGCTGATTGGATCAGCCAATAGGATGAAAGCTCTATCCTTTTGGCTGATTGCAACTGCCAATAGGATTTTTCCCCTTTAATTGCTATTGGCTGATAGAACTCTATCAGCCAATCGGAATGTAAGGGATGCCATCTTGGATGACGTACCTTAAAGGGAAACTTCATTCTTCGTTGACCATCGTAAGAAGAGGACGCTCTGCGCCGGATGTCTTGAAGATGGAGCCGCTCCGCGCCGGATGGATGAAGATAGAAGATGCCGTCTGGATGAAGACTTCTGCCCGCTTGGATGAAGACTTCGGCCCTGCTTGGATGAAGACTTCTGCTGGCTTCGATGAGGACTTTTGCCGCTTGAATGACGATGGATGTCCGGTCTTCGAAAACTGTAAGTGGATCGTTAGTGTTAGTTTTTTTTAAGGGTTTATTGGGTGGGTTTTATTTTTAGCTTAGGGTTTGGGCAATGAAGAGAGCTAAATGCCCTTTTAAGGGCAATGCCCATACAAATGCCCTTTTCAGGGTAATGGGGAGCTTACGTTTTTTAGATAGGGTTTTATTTGGGGGGGTTGGTTGGTTGGTTTTTTTACAAGTAAAAGAGCTGATTTCTTTGGGGCAATGCCCTGCAAAATGCCCTTTTGAGGGCCATTGGTAGGTTAGTGTAGGCTAGGGTTTTTTTTTTATTTTGGGGAGTCTTTTTTATTTTTATAGGGCTCTTAGATTAGGAGTAATTGTTTTTTATTTTTGATACTGTGGTTTTTTTATTTTTTTTGTAACTTAGTGTTTTTTTTTTTTAACTTAGTTGTTATTTTTTTGTAATTTAGTGATTTTTAATAGTAGATTTAAATAACTTGAGTAGGGTTAGGTTTTTAAATATGTGTTCTAGTTAATTTAATTGGTAGCTTAATGTAATTTTAGTACAATAGTTAGGGTAGGGTAATTAATAGTTTAATATAGTTTAATAGTTAGGGTAGGTTAATTAATAGTTTAATATAGTTTATTTTAATTCTAAAGGTAAGTTTAAATGTATTATAAGATAGGGATGAGGTAATTATAATGTAAAGTTAGCGGATTGTTAGGTTTAGGGGTTAATAACTTAATTTAGTTTATGGCGATGTGGGGGGCTGGCGGTTTAGGGGTTAATACATTTATTTAGTGGCGGTGGGGTCCAGGAGCGACGGGATAGGGGTTAATAGCTTTATTAAGGTTACAGCGGGATAGGGGTTAAACATTTCAGTATAGTGGCGGTGTTTAGTGACAGGATATAAATAAAGTTGGGAAAAAGCCGAATAGCAGCGAAATCGATGACTGTTAGTTAACAACAGTCCGCTGCTCATCGCCCCCTACTCGGTGCGCGGCTTTTTGCCGGCTTTTTTTAATAAATATGGAGATCGTATTCAGGTCCACGGCCGCGATGTTAGGCGAGCTTATTGGTCCCGGCGAATGCAGCATAGTTGACGACTTGACAATTCGGCCTCATAGGTTTCTATAAATGTGAATTGGAACCTATAGTTGAATACTACACTGATTCAGTTAGTTTAAAAAAACAAAATATTGTGTAGACAAATTGTCTTTCATAATGGGCATTATCAAAGCAAT
This sequence comes from Bombina bombina, assembly GCF_027579735.1. Classification (NCBI taxonomy): domain Eukaryota; kingdom Metazoa; phylum Chordata; class Amphibia; order Anura; family Bombinatoridae; genus Bombina; species Bombina bombina. The sequence continues at coordinate 944,082,664 of NC_069500.1, forward strand.
AATAATAATAAAACAGTCATGATTTATTTAATAACAGAAGTCAAATACTGTTTGAACTTTCTTTTTTAATAGTTTCAGCAAAAATAATTCAATTAAAAAGTAAATTATAATAGATAGATGTTTAAAAAAAGAATTCCAAGAGAGTGTAATGTATAAATATATCAGTCCAATCACATCGGCTCGTCTTTCTTTGCATCTTCTTAACACATAATCATCCTGAAGATTCCTCTCAGTAGGATTTGTTGGAAACCAATGAAAGTACAGGAACCAAACGAGCATTAACATGAAGAGGAAATCTCTGAACTGCCAAAATGTTGTCATTAAACTATGGATTGAAAGAAAAATAAAATAACCTTAGTATAAACATGAATACCAAAAAGTGTATGCATTTTTATCAGGCAATTTGTAAAATAAAATATATAAATATGTTCCTCCTTGTCTTTTATATAATAATTAATTGGTCTCTATAGCTAGGATCATTTCCCTTTTATTACAAGAATAGGAAAAAAACAAAACACATATATATATATATATAAAATAACCAACAAGACACTTTTGTGTTTACTCATTGATTATATTGTCACTTTTAATATTCTAAAAGCATTTTCTTCATTATTTTCAATCATTAATTGAGAAAGCATTTTATCTCATCTTCTAAAATGGTGTTTTAAAGGGACAGTCAAATCCAAAATAAACTTTCATGATTCAGTTAGGGCATGTAATTTTAAACAACTTTGCAATGTACTTTTATCACCAATTTTTCATTTTTTTGGGGGGATTCTTAGTTGAAAGCTAAACCTAGGTAGGCTTATATGCTAATTTCTTAGACCTTGAAGATCCCTCTTATCTAAATGCATTTTGACAGTTTTTCACCACTTGAGGGCATTGGTTCATGTGTGTCATATAGATAACATTGAGCTCACGCACTTCAAGTTACCTAGGTGTCAGCACTGATTGGCTAAAATGCAAGTCTGTCAAAAGAACTGAAATAAGGGGGCAGGTTGCAGAGGCTTAGATATAAGGTAATCACATAGGTAAAAAGTATATTAATATAACTGTGTTGGTTATGCAAAACTGGGGAATGGGTAATAAAGGAATTATCTATCTTTTTAAACAACAAAAATGCTGTTGTTGACTGTCCCTTTTAACAATTCTTAAGTTATAAATCTTGAAATTGCGATGTGAAAAGGATTCCTCCATTGCAATAATGAAGCCGGAATTTTTTTGTCAGAACTGTAAAACTGCACTGCCAAGAACACAGCTTGTCTTTGTGCAATTTCTGTTACTCTAAAAAAATGTCGACTCAAGGTTCTGCATATTGTAAGCCACAATTTTTAAAACCTTGACTCTTGCCCTTTCTTTTTTTTAATTTTTTTTTTTTTTTAAACAGCATCTCTGTTGCCAACAAACAGGACGAAAGGCAAATGGTGAAATCCCACTCACTTAGACGCCATTCTAATTGAAATCCCATTTATGAAAATGACAGTTCTGAAACTGACAATAACAACGTGTGTGTGGATTAGAAACAGGTTAGTAACCATGGTTACTGATTAGTTGATTATTTTTAGTTGTGCTCTAATTCAGCTATAATAACCTGGCCTGTTGGGGGTACTTGAGGACCGCGGTTGAGAAACACTGATAAACCATGTATACAAATGCATCTCTAAAATGTCACCTGTGCCCATTTCAGAGTGACTTGCACATGTGCAACATAAGATAATTATTCTAAGCCACCCTGGGAAATGTCCAAATATGTCAAAAAGGCGATTCAGGATGTCATCAAGTGCTTTTAGGTGTCATATTGGGTAAGTGTAAAATGTTCTGAAAAAACTGTATTGTTAGTATTGAGAAAATGGATTGTGTTTTCCAACAGCTTTTTTGGTTCCAAGAAATAACTGAAATCTCAAGATTGTGATTAGCCTCAAAATGAAATGCTGTTTAATGGATATTTCATTAAAATGTTCACTAAAGATTCAAAAACCTCCAAAAGGGACATTAAGCAAATGTATTTATTTTTTTTTGCCATAAATTGGGCATGTCCCATATTCCCTAGAGAGGCCAAAAAGCAAAATCTGTCAGCTAGGTTTTGAAATGGTTGCAAATTGGCTAAACCAGCTACTTGCTTTGCAGCATTTTGAAACCTAGGTTACAGAATGTGCTTTTTGGCCTCTCTAGTGTATTTAATGTTCCTTTAATAATATTTATTGTTGTATTAATAATTTTCTAAAATGTCGTTTCCTTTTTATTAAGATTATGCTTTATATATTTAAATGATATCAAACAAGGAGCTATGCAAACCAAATGATCGACTGGCAGATAAACAAACATGGTAATGTCTGTGTAGAAACGGCATGGTGGCTCTCTAGCTTAGGGCAATCTCTCCTTGCTATATCCTTTAAATATTTGTTTTTTATAGCTGGATGGGCAGCACAAGGTACTTACATTTTCCTGCCCCTTATTATTTGACAACCATTAGCCATATACATATATACTGTGAACTCTTGCACATGCTCAGTAGGTTTGTATAAAATGATTGCGCACATTTTAATAATGGAAGTTAGATCAGTCCTGTGAGAACCAACATCACAACATTTATTCAATGGATCAGTTGTGCTGTTCTATGGGAGAAGACTACTGAGTGTAGGGGTTGGCGCTTTAGCCACACTCACATCAGCTGCCGCGGTGTTACAGTAGGAAGCATTACAAGGTATGGCAGCTCAGATCAGTGGAGTGTGCCTGGATTTAAAGTCCACTTATCTCCTACTTTAAATAGAACTGAGGTGTTTTTCTCTTGAGTTTGTGTTGATGGTGTGTTTTACATGACCAATGTTAAGTTGCCTTGTTTCAGTTGTCACTCCTGCTGTATGTATAAGTACTGTAAGAAGGGACAACCATTCCTTTTTTAATCAGGAGCTTTAAGTTTTGATGTGCCCCAAAGCACTGAGACGACATATATACTCAGACTCCATGACATTATTTAAACTTTCCAGAGGTTCATTAAGTATTATTCTTTGGGTGCTGTAAATAATCTTTTCTGCCCACCTTCATATTATGTTAGGGCTTACACGACTCCCACAGATGTTCTTAGACTTCATTTATTTTTATATCTCAGCAGCTACGGAATGGTTAAAAACGCTTACAGGACTCGCCATGTTCCTTCCATTCTTTATGTGTACGTGCTCACTTCCATATCATAATATATGTGCTAAACAAATTGCCCTGTTTATTTTTGTTGGTTTAAGTATCTATGTTTTATAAGACCAATGTGGAGTGGCTTGCTATTTATATTGCCACTTCTGTTGTAGGCACTGTGAGACGGGACAACAATTCTTAATCAGGACAGAGCGTGTCAAGGTTTGTCATGTCTTACTATATGGCACTAGGACAACATATTTGCTCAAAAATCATCTACAATTATTTCAATCTCTCCAGGACTAACTTGATATTATGCTTTGGGTGATGGACATAGTCTCTTCTGCCCATGTGCTTATTATGCTGATCCTTTAACAATTACCATAGATATAGATATTTTATTAGGACTAGACAATTACCACCCTCATCTCATGGGCCATAGCACTGCCATTTAAATAACTAGATCCCTGGTTTTTGTCTGTAAGTAGACTTTATGAAATAATTTATGGATTTATCTAAGATGCGGAATGAAACACAATAGTTATAAAGTACACTATACTGTAACTCTTCCATTTTAAGTGTTTATATATCTGGATACATATTACATAGCAGTATGTGTCCTGATGCAAACCCAACTGTTCCTCTTTAGTTTAGTTAAATTTAGTTAAGTTAGATTATTAAACAACAAAACCCCAACAATGTGGATAAACAATTTATACATGGTAGTCTTTTTTTGTGTTGGAAGCATCTTAAAATTGTTATCTTTGCCTAGATATTACTAAAATTAAAATTTTGACTTTAGTGTCCCTTTAAAGGAATATGACACCCCAAATTTTTTTATTTGTGATTCAGGCAGAGCATATAATTTAAAAAAAGTTTGCAATTTATTTTTATTATGAAATTTGATTTGTTTCTATGATATTCTGTGATGAAGAGCTACCTAGGTAGGCATCTAGAGCACTACATGGCAGGAAATAGTGCTGCCATCTAGTGCTCTTACAAATGGATAACATTCTTGCAAAACCGCTGCCATATAGTGCTCCAGAAATGGGCCAACAAAAGATACCAAGAGAACGAAGAAAAATTGATAATATAAGTAAATTAGTAAGTTGGTTAAAATTACATGCTCTATCTGAATCATGAAAGAAACATTTTGGGTTTCATATCCCTTTAAGGAAATGTAGCTACCAGAAAAACATGTACAAACTCAGTCTACACGCAGCATAAGCCTGTTTAGCTTTGTTTAGATGTGACCAGGCTTTGTGACATTCCTCAACCATGTACTATATACACTGAGTTCAGATAACGCGCCACTTGAAAACAAGTATTGTTCTTTCCTCTTTATGTTTTATTTGAGTTGTTGTTTCAACAATATCCCTAAACTCTTTTTTAATTGAAACCATTTATATTATTGAAACGTTTGTTTTGTTTGTATAAAGTAGAAGGTCATATATAGAGGATTGTGTAAACCTGAAAGTCTAAACAAATTTAATGAAAGATAGAGAATGTGTCGCATTTGGAAACTTGCATGGGCCTTAACAAACATTTATTCAGATTTTTTTTTGTGTGTAAAAGGACACATGGTAAATATTCCAATGTTTGTAGCCATAGCAACCATCTAACACATTTTGGACCAGATTACAAGTGGAGCGCTAAATATTGCTTTTGTGGAAGCGATATTTGCGCTCCACTGAGTAATCCCAGTGCACGCTAATGTGCGCTGGTATTACAAGTTGACAGCAATGTAAACACGAGCTCGCGTTCGCATTGCTGGGAAGCATAGTGCTCATGAGAGCGTACTTGCATAGACTCTAATGGGAGCCTCGTGTGTGACGGCATGAGAAACTCCCACAGCGAAGGGGGTAAGTAGCGCAGTGATGGCAGCAAAGTTTAAATATATATGTATATGCTTATATACATATATATTTATGTGTATATGCACATACTAACACATATATATATATATATATATATATATATATATATATATAAAAGCATATACATATATATTTATGTGTTAATATGTGTATATGCACATACTAACACATATATATATATATATAAGCATATACATATATATTTGCAGGGAACACACAGTTACCATAGACCGCAATGTAAAGGCACTTTTAGCCCCTCCAAAAGAAAACTAGCACTTAAGTTTGGGGGACATTTATAAAATTAACCAGAGATTTGATCTCTGGTTAATTTTATAAGCACTAATTGCTCCCGCAAGCTCGCGGTAGCAATAACCAGCCACTTGTAATGGCTGGTTATTTATCTGCTCCTGCAACCGTTTGCACTCCACTTGTAATCTAGCCCTTTGTGTGTGAAAACTTTCTCAGAACATAAGACAATTCTATTGCAATAGTCACTGGCTTTTGTTGGCTTTGATTTATCAATTTGGATCAATTGTTAGTAGAGGAGCTACCCATCTAACAGAGGTTTTTAATAACATGGTGTGCTGCATACTCATGTATGCTTGTAAGCTATTGCAGAAGTGCCACTTGAATTAGAGGAATATAAGTAAAAATCCGGAGAGCTAACAAAAAATGATACAATTGGTTGGTTCAAGCACATAGTATCTTTGCTGCATTCTGTTAAATAAGTGGCATCTTGGAACTCCAAGTAAACTAACCAATATTGATTTAAAGTCAAAACATTTATCTTTGGCATCCTGTTGAGATACTTTACTGCAAGACTCTAACTTTTTATGAGAAAAAAAATGAAATCTTTGGGGACCTTACATTTGCTAGTGTTTAAATATTAGCTTTTATTCAGAAAACATAAACTGCTTAAAGGAACACTGAACTTTTAGCATATATCACCAAAAAAAACACTGCATTGTGAAAGAAATGTTTTAAAATCATTATCATTTTCTTAGAACAATTTGGAGGGCTTTTATAAATCAAGAGCAGTTCAGAAGACAAAGCCTTGAAATACCTGGTCTGAACTTGTGCTCTGAGCTAACCAATCGCTGTGTATATTGTTTCAGGATAAGTATGACCATACTTAATAGGATATAAAAGTGCAAAAAGAAAATGGTCTATAATGATAGTGCAAAGGGATTAAACATAGGGGTCGATTTATCAAGCTGCGGCAGACAGGGATGCACATACTGTACGTGCCCGTCTGCCACAGCTCGCCTCTGGCGGGCTGAATTCCGCTGCCGGAATTCAGCATTGCACAAAAGCGCTATTTTGCGCTCGCATAAATCCGGCCCCCTGCTCGCGCACAGCCAATCATGTGCAGGCAGGAGCTGTCAATCTCCCCGGTCGGACGAGACCGTGGAGATTGATATTCGCCATCTAAGAGGTGGCAAAAGGTTAGGAAAGCAGCGCTCTGATGACCTCTGCTTGTTAAATATGGACTGCAGGTTCTCTTGTGAGAACCTGCAGTCGTAAGGGGTGCAAAGCCTGCCGAAGGATTTGATAAATCAACCCCATAGATTTAAACATAGAAACATAGATATTGACGGCAGATAAGAGCCATAGGCCCAGCAAGTCTGTCCGATATTTTCTAAAAGTATAAACTTTATAGGATAGCCTTATGCTTGTCCCAGGCATTCTTAAAGTCCCCCACAGTGTTTTCCATTACTAGCTTTTGTGGAAGATTATTTCATGAATCAATCACCCTTTTTGTAAAGAAGTGCTTCCTCAAATTACTCCTGAATCTACTACCCTTCAGCTTGAGATCATGACCCCTTGTTCTTGAATTTTCACTTTTATGTAAAATACTCACTGGCTCAGTTTTACTAAGCCCTTTAATAAACTTAAAAGTTACTATAATATCACATCTTTCCCTTCTCTCCTCTAAGCTATACATATTAAGGTCATTGAGCCTCTCCTGGTACGTTTTTTTATTTTTTAGACCATGTACCATTTTGGTAGCCCTCCTCTGCACAGATTCAAGTTTATTTGTTTATATCCTTCTGAAGATATGGCCTCCAGAACTGCACACAATACTCAAGATGAGGCCTAACTAAGGATCTATAAAGTGGCATAAGAACCTTACTAATTCTGCTGCAAATACCTCTACTACTACATCCAAGCATTCTACTGACCTAACTCGCTGCAGTGCTACATTGTTTGCTAAATTTTAAATCACCTGAAATAATAATCTCTAAGTCCTGTTCCTCATTTGTAACAGTCAGTAAAGTGTCATTGAGTTTGTAATTAACGTTTTGATTTTTCTTCCCTAAATGCATAATATTATACTTTGCTGTGTTAAACTTTAGATCCCAGTCATTTGTCCAATCCTCCAATTGTTGTATATCACTTCTCATTTTGTCTACCCCTGGAACATCTACTCTATTACAAATTTTTGTATCATCTGCAAACAGACATACTTTCCCCTGTAGCCCTTTGCTGATATCTCTGATAAATATGTTATACAAAAAAGGCCCCAGAACTGACCCCTGGGGAACACTCTAGTAACAGCCCCCTCTGCTGAATGAACTCCATTTACTAAGACACTTTGTTTTCTGTCCTTAAGTCAGCATTCTACCCAGTTCTCAATTTTTGAGTCTAGACCAAGGAGATACAGTTTGTGAATTAGTCTGTTGTGTGGGACAGTGTCAAATGCTTTGCTGAAATCTAGATATGCTACATCAACTGTTTCACCCTGGTCTAATACTTTTGTTTCATAATCAAATAAGTAAATTAGATTAGTCTGACATGATCTCCCTGAAGTAAAACCATGTTGATTTCGGTCCTCTAAATGGTTTGTTTATATGTAAGTCATAATTATTTCTTTTTAAAGTCAGCTTCAGAGCAGCAGTGCACCACTAGGACCCAATGACACGAGACAAATGTGTGTAGCCACCAATCACCAGCTCACAAGTCCATGTACAATGCCTTGCAAAAGTATTCACCCCTTTGACTTTTTCCCTATTTTGTTACATTACAGCCTTAAGTTCAATGTTTTATTAATCTGAATGTTATGTGATGGATCTGAACACAATAGTCTAAGTTGGTGAAGTGAAATGAGAAAAATATACACATAAAACAATTTTTTAGAAATAGAAAATTGGCATGTGCGTATGTATTCACCCTTTGTTATGAAGCCCATAGAAAGCTTTGGTGCAACCAATTACCTTCAGAAGTCACATAATTAGTGAAATGATGTCCACCTGTGTGCAATCTAAGTGTCACATGATCTGTCATTACATGTGTCTACACCTTTTTTGAAAGGCCCCAGAGGCTGCAACACCTAAGCAAGAGGCACCACTAACCAAACACTGCCATGAAGACCAAGGAACTCTCCAAACAAGCAAGGGACAATGTTGTTGAGAAGTACAAGTCAGGGTTAGGTTATAAAAAAATATCCAAATCTTTGATGATCCCCAGGAGCACCATCAAATCTATCATAACCAAATGGAAAGAACATGGCACAACAGCAAACCTGCCAAGAGACGGCCGCCCACCAAAACTCACGGACCGGGCAAGAAGGGCATTAATCAGAAAGGCAGCACAGAGACCTAGGGTAACCCTGGAGGAGTTGCAGAGTTCCACAGCAGAGACTGGAGTATCTGTACATATGACAACAATAAGCCGTACGCTCCATAGAGTTGGGCTTTATGGCAGAGTGGCCAGAAGAAAGCCATTACGTTCAGCAAAAAACAAAATGGCACGTTTTGAGTTTGCGAAAAGCATGTGGGAGACTCCCAAAATGTATGGAGGAAGGTGCTCTGGTCTGATGAGACTAAAATTGAACTTTTCGGCCATCAAAGAAAACGCTATGTCTGGCGCAAACCCAACACATCAAATCACCCAAAGAACACCATCCCCACAGTGAAACATGGTGGTGGCAGCATCATGCTGTGGAGATGTTTTTCAGCAGCCTCAGAGTTGAGGGAAAGATGGATAGTGCTAAATACAGGGATATTCTTGAGCAAAACCTGTACCACTCTGTGCGTGATTTGAGGCTAGGATGGAGGTTCACCTTCCAGCAGGACAATGACCCCAAACACACTGCTAAAGCAACACTTGAGTGGTTTAAGGGGAAACATGTAAATGTGTTGGAATGGCCTAGTCAAAGCCCAGACCTCAATCCAATAGAAAATCTGTGGTCAGACTTAAAGATTGCTGTTCACAAGCGCAAACCATCCAACTTGAAGGAGCTGGAGCAGTTTTGCAAGGAGGAATGGGCAAAAATCCCAGTGGTAAGATGTGGCAAGCTCATAGAGACTTATCCAAAGTGACTTCGAGGTGTGATTGCCGCAAAAGGTGGCTCTACAAAATATTAACTTTAGGGTGGTGAATAGTTATGCACATTGACTTTTCTGTTATTTTGTCCTATTTGTTGTTTGCTTCACAATAAAAAAAAAGACATCTTCAAAGTTGTGGGCAAGTTCTGTAAATTAAATGATGCAAATCCTCAAACAATCCATGTTAATTCCAGGTTGTGAGGCAACAAAACACGAAAAATGCCAAGGGGGGTGAATACTTTTGGAAGGCATTGTATATGTGTACAGTGTGTACATATGCTTTTCAACTGAGAAAAAAACAAAACATAAAAGTTAAATTTTGACTTTCCTATCCATTTAAACATGATGGAGGAGCTGCAGCCTTTTCGTAGTGAGTGAATCTAAAATAACATTCAGATGTATTTTACAGCAAATGCATGAAAAAGTAGTGATTAATTTATGACAATGTTGTTTTATTTTCCCTAATTTAACATTTTTATAAAGAGATTAAATAGAAGTTGTTTTTTAATGTGTCTTTGACCATACCAGCAAACCAAACTCCACATAATGTATATTTGATGTAGACAAAAGACGACGTCTTTTTAAATTGCTCTTTACTTACCTATTAGATCACTATCCCATGGTACTGATGACCGCAGGGGCAAATTTGTGACATCTGTTAAATTAGTTGTCCAGTAACCACGGAAGCCCTTGCTGTTCCTTTCATAATTGCTAGCAAATTTAATAACAGCAATGTTTCCAGTTGTATTCAATGTGGATGGAATAGAAGTTCCACAGAATTGACCTGTAGTGGTGAAAAGGTTGAACTATTACATGTAAAGTCAAAATCAATTTAATGTCTCAAAAACGTTCTCTATATTCAGCGCAAAAGAGATAAATCTTTTCCCATACCAGAAAGTGAAATCAAAGCAATACCAAGGGGCATACTATAGTCTATCTATAAATATGAATACACACCCAGTTTAGAAGATCCAGCTTTGTCTCCATCAAAGACTTCCACATAGTCTTGACATGCTCCTAATAAATTGGCAGGCTGCAGATTAAATTCTGTGAAGACAATATGTAGTTGTTCTTTTTCACTGGCTGTGATTCTCCACGTGCATGAATGGCTGTTAGGATATGAACCATTGTCCCAGTTAGGTGACATAAAATCTCCATTATCAGTATTGAAATGACCTCCACAAAGTGATATGCCTGTAAACAAAAGTAAAATGATTAGAAAAGAAGCACAAACAACCACTTCTATTAACTTAACCGTTAAATAATAAAATATAATCATCAAAAAGATTAAATGTGTGGAGTCTTCTTTTATGATCAAAGCACCCATGAAACCATTTTCTTTATTCAACTATTGTGGAATATTTCTCCTTATATATAGAGAAGTGTTGCTATTGAATTGACTTTAAAGAGAAGCTGAAACAGCCAATATTCACTTTAAATTTTACTTTAAAGGGACAGTCTACTCCAGAATGTTTATTGTTTAAAAAGATAATCTCTTTATTACCCATTCCCCAGTTTTGAATAACCAACACAGTTATATTAATACACTTTTTACCTCTGTGATTATTGATTACCTTTTATCTAAGCCTCTGCAGACTGCCTCCTTATCTCAGTACTTTTCACAGACTTGTATTTTAGCCAATCAGTGCCCTCTCATAATAAACTCTACTGGCGTGAGCACAATGTTATCTATATGTTGCACATGAACTAGCGCCGTCTAACTGTGAAAAACAGTTGAATGCATTCAGATAAGAGATGGCCTTCAATGACTTAGAATGTAGCATATGAGCCTACCTAGGTTTAGCTTTTAACAAAGAATACCAAGAGAACAAAGCAAATTTGATGATAAAAGTACATTGGAAAGTTGTTTAAAATTGCATGCCCCATCTGAATCACGTGAAAGTTTAATTCTGGCTAGACTGTCCCTTTAAATTAATATGTAATAAATACAAAAACTAAATTTACTTACTTCATAATAAGCTTGGTTTGGGAACAAACAGAATATTTTACCCTGGAAAACACCTTACAAGATTTTCCTTGTAATATGTAAGGTGTAGGCTGTAGGTGGAGTTTAGGAAACATGAGTTTAAGTCAAGGTAGCTCTTTAAACCAGAGTCATTTTTTTTTTTTGGGGGTGCATGCCTGGGCAGGTTCTAGGAGCATTCCACAAAATATGGGCAGTTGTACGCTCTGCTGAACTTTTTAAATTGTTTATTTATCAATTTTTCCAACAATACATCAAAAGGAGAAAGAAAAACAGAACTCATATACAGCAAAAAAAGGAAAAGCAAAAAACAAAAAAAAAAAAAAAAAAAAAAAAGAAAATACACAAATAAACCATCCTATACATAGGAGCCTATATTATAAAGACATATTTCCATGTCACATTGTAACTCTCCTGGAGACGCAGCTCCACATCAAAAAAAGAGATAAAATAAAATATACCAAGAGGCCATTCTACTACTGGGCCCTTATCTTAGCTTGTTTCACCCTTCCTCTACTCTAACTTAGATCGGCTCTTTGTTAAAGTTTCTTCAGTGTACGGAAACAGAAAAGACAAAGGAAAAAAGAGAGGAAAGAAAAGAAAGAAAAAAAAAAAAAAAAAAAAAAAAGGAATAATTTTAGGGAGTTTGGCCTCTCCTTGTCTATTAATATCCTTTGGGGTATTATATTTTTGACCTTCAGATACTATTGAACCAATATAATTATTCTTCCTTCTGCTTTTGGAAATAGTCGCCAGCATTTTTGCTGATCTCGGAGAGAAAGTACCGAATATAGCTTTATTTTTAAGCTCTTCTTGTAGCTGATTTTGTATTAAAAATATCTCTCTCTCTTTCTTTGCCTCCTGATAGATAGTCCAATTCTCTCTACTTGAATTGTCAATATATCTCCTAAATTTATTTTTCAGTGCATTAGTTAATTGAAGATCCCTTGCTTTAAGCTTTCTTTTCCGTTTGACCATAAAGGCCTTTATCTCGCCCCTGAGACACGCCTTTGCAGCCTCCCAATATATTTCAATCTTGTGGAGATAGTCCTTATTCAGTGAGGCATAATCCCTCCATTTTGGATAAGTCAGTTCCTAAAATAAATATTTGAGTGCAAAAAGGAGGGGAAATTTTTTTTACCACAGAGGTTTTCTCTATTGTTCCTCAGCTGGACAGACAAAGAAATAATGGCATGATCTGATAGGACTATATTTTTGATATCTGTCTTAATTTCTAATTGTAGGAGTTTTTCAGACACCAGAAACATATCTATCCTAGAGAATGTACGGAAGGTCTTGGATTCACATGTGAACATTCTCTCGTCTGGGTGTTGTATTCTCCAGATGTCCCTGAGCCCAAGACCTTTCATAAAAGACTTCAAAATCTTAGCTTCCTTCTTAGATCTATAAGAGCCGCTTGACCTTAGTCTATCCAGCTGAGGGACACATACACTATTAAAATCACCTCCTATAATTATTTGAGAGTCCACTGCCTCAATTAGTTTTACATATAGCTTATCCCAAAAGTCTGGCCGACATTCATTTGGTGCATAAAGATTACATAACGTATAGTGGCATTTATTGATCTCTATTTCTAAAATGAGATATCTTCCATCCGTATCTCTATATTGGGATATTAACTGAAATTCTAAATCCTTGCTAAACATACATACTACTCCTCTCTTTCTTTTAACTGCCGGTGCTGCATATATCTCCCCGACCCAACCCATCCTTAGTTTCTCTGTTTCTTGCAGGCTCAGATGGGTTTCCTGCAGGAAAACGATATCTGGCTTATAACTTTTTAGATGTTGAATTATTTTTTTCCTTTTAACGGGTGAAGAAAACCCCCCGACATTCCAGGATAATAAATTAAGTGATTTTTTCATTTCTGATAGTGTTAGTTTTTAAAAAACTTTGGACCTCCCAAGGCAGGGTGGATCGAAGGGGGAGAGGGTGGGGGCGCCGAGGAGGAGAGCAGACAGAGAGAAAAGAAAAAAAAAAAAAAAAAAAAAAGAGAGAAGGAAAGAAAAAAAAACAGAAAAAGGGGGGGTTGAGCGGTACAGAGCAGCCCAACCAATATCCATCTGAATACACCAGATGATAACAGTTATACACATATTTAATTTAAGCTTTTCTCATTTTTCCAAAAATTGCTTGACCTCCTCCACTGTTGTTAATGTAAATATATTGTTATCCATAAAGATTTTAATTTTTGCCGGATAAATCATTGTGGCTTTATGTCCTGCATTAATCAATTGCGTGCACCAAGGAGACATCAGTCTCCTTTTATTTAAAGTCTCAGCAGAGAAGTCTTGGAATAAATATATACGCTCTTTATTAACCTCTACTATGCTTTTTTTTTCTATAGTATGATAAGATTCTCTGTTTATCCTGGAAGTTTAGAAGCTTCGCTAAAACTGGTCTTTTGTAATTTGGAATATTATCTTTCTTTACTCCCAGTCTGTGAACCCTCTCTACGACTATCTCTGTATTATTTGGTGGCATGTCTAGTAAATCTGGTAATGTAGTTTGAATAAAGGTCATTAGGTCAGCAAATTCTGTAGTCTCCGGGAGACCCACTATTTTCAGATTGTTTCTGCATGACCTATCTTCTAGATCGTCCAGTCGTGCTTGCAGCGTATCAATAGTCTTAGTGTGTGTATTTACCAGAGACTGTTGGGTATGTTGTCGGTCCTCAACGTCAGAGATCCTGTTCTCTATCTCCCCTAGTCTGCTTGATATCTGTTTAAGTTCGCTTGTCAGAGACGCTAATTCTGTCTTAGCCTCTCCAAATTATGGTAAAAAGAGGTCTGAGATTTGTTTCACTAAGTTGTTTGTGTCTATCATCGTGTTTGGAGCTGGGGTAGAGTCCCCTATACTTATCTCTGAGCTTCCTACACTTGACCTGGGTTTCCTATCTTTTGTTTTTGGTGGCATTATACCTGTATCAGCTCTACTGATTCCCAAAAATTTATCCATAAAAGGATTGGGTGTAAGAACAAAGAAAAAAAAGGCTGTAACAACAGCGTGACCTTACGTGAATCTTTAAAGGTGTAAAAAATGTGGTTATCAACTGTCTTCAAAAAAAAGGTGAGCTGCCCAGTGTGGCAGATTTTTTTTTTTTTTTATTAAATACGTATGAGGGTTACGTGTGGTGTGTGTCTTTATAGCTTATGTGTGTGTGTAATCTAACAATCCTATAATCTTGCCCGATTATATGAGCTCAGTAGTACCTATTAAGTAACGCTCTGCTGAACTAATGCTTCTTTGATAGCCTGGTCTATAAAGCAACTTAATGGCTCAGTGGGAAAAGTATGATTTTTTCCATACCAAAAGTCAGAAAAGGAAGATGGCAAGTCCAAATTTCAAACCAGTAATATTACAGCTAAATAATATAATGATTTGGTATTCCTTAGGATAATGGGGCAATCAGACATGAACTCCTTGCCTGCTGTGCCTAGAGGGATATAGCACCTCCAATGACCAGGCCTAAATAGGCTGGCATGTAGTTCTGTGGTGATCTGTAAAAATCTTTTGTTCATAAGAGAAGTGTGGTATTTCGGGCGGGACTTTTTTTACATAAAGTTTTCTTCTGTGAAAGGCTCATTACGAGCAAAAAGATGCAGCACCCTGAATGAGTACTACCCCATAGATCAGGCTACTGTGCACTGTTTACCCCCCAGTTGAGGGGGTTCTCTCCATTCTACTAAATAATATAATAATGCCCTTGTCTAAAGCTTTGTGCTTACTTCCATCAGTCCTCAAACAGCTGAGGTCTGAGTTACCATTTTCAATTATTAAAATCTCCCTTTTTTTAACAGAACATAAATTTGGTTGAATTCTATCCACCGGTTTGAGTTGAGCTGGAAGCTACAGTGTGGGTATTAAAGTTAAAGAGACCATATCTTAATTTGCAAGTTTTGAGAAGTAATGTGTTAAACATAGACAACAAGGAGAAAAACTTAATGAAGAATAAAAAATAAAGATAATAATCAAGTAGCTATACATATAGGGGCCTATTTATCAAGCTCTGTATGGAGCTTGATGCCCCGTGTTTCTGGCGAGCCTTCAGGCTCACCAGAAACACAAGTTATGAAGCAGCGGTCTAAAGACAGCTGCTCCATAACCTGTCTCCCTGCTCTGAGGAGGCGGACAGACATCGCCGGAAATCAACCCGATCCAATACGATCGGGTTGATTGACACCCCCTGCTAGCGGCCGATTGGCCTCAAATCTGCAGGGGGTGGTATTGCACCAGCAGTTCAAAATATCGGATCATGTCCGCTTGTACATTAGTAAATAGGCTCTTCAATGTAAACTTTGTGTGATTTGTTTTGGCTCAAAGTCTTTGTAAATAGGCAACATATATAAGAGATCATGTTAAAATGGTTTTAGAAGCAAAGAGTGAGCATGTGATTGTAGTCTCTTTGGAGCAGGGCCCTCCTCTTTGTTTAGTCTGTTTTGTGTATCTTAAAGAGACATAATACGCATATGCTAAATCACTTGAAACTAATGCAGTATAACTATAAAAAGCTGACAGGAAAATATCTCCTGAGCATCTCTATGTAAAAAAGGAAGATATTTTACCTCACAATCTCCTCAGCTCAGCAGAGTTAGTTCTGTGCAAAAAGTTATACTTCACCTGCTCCCAGCTGCAGGTAAAAATAAAAAAAAAAATGAAGAAATGAACAGCAGCCAATCAGCATCAGCAGTGCTGAGGTCATGAACTCTTACTGTGATCTCATGAGATTTGACTTAACTCTCATGGGATTTCATAGTAAGCTTCCTTTACCTGATTGGTGAAATAATATGAGAGTTCACGAGGCTCATCCTTTCAGCTGTCCCAGGACAGACACACTAATATGCTGCTTAGAAATCCTTTACAATGGGAGGTGGCTACTGAGGAACTTTTGAGGTAAAATATCTTTCTTTTTTACATAGAGATGTTCAGGTGATATTTTCTAGTCAGCTTTTTACAGCTATGCTGCATCACTTTCAAGTGTTTAAACATTTGGGTATTATGGCCCTTTAATTCTTTTAACTGTGACACAGTATCATTGGCCTAGATTTAATAAAACCAGTTCATGAAACTAATATCTCACGAAAAAAGTTGCTGCAAATAAAAATTTGTACTCGCCCCTTGTCACGTCCGCAAGTTAATCATTCTCCATTATAAAAAGTGGAGCATCATGAATCGTATAGAAATAAAAAATGAGACAACCTTATCAGGTATGAAATTTTGAGAAACGACCACAAGATGAGATTCACAAGCTGGGCCTAAGTGTATGTGAAAATCGTGACCATGTTTCCTAAATGTTGCAACTATGATTTTCCTGCATTGCTAGAGGTTGCCAATTGATGTAATGGATTGGACACCTCACACACTATATATGTTAATGGTAAGAACGCCCGCTAACAAATCTATGGATATTGGTGAAGTGGCGTTAAATTCATTTCGAACATGATCTCACCTTTACAGTGAGGTTCATCAACACCATCACAAGTGTTTATGAATTGAGGCAATTGTGTACCCCCACTTATGTGTCCAGGGCCAGGTAGTTTGTTGTAACTTTACAAATAAATAATAATTACTATAATAACAACAATAATCTAAAATGCACTTACTTGTTTACACTGACTGCTTTCTCAAATATACTATGGCAATATTGTACCCACTGGCAGTGGCGTTGCCAGGGAGGGTACTAGACCCCAAGCATAATAGCTGCTCCCTTTGCTTTTGCCACCACTTTTCTGCATATGGCTGTCCCAGCCCTGCCCATGCCACACCCATGCTATGCCCATAGGGTGCCCTGTCCACACACATAGTGCCCTGCTGCTCCAGCCCTGCCCACTTTACACCTTGTGCTGCCCCTCCAATGTGGCCCAATCCCCAAAATGCTGGTGGACCTACAACAAGTGCTCTCCTATTATTACTTTCTCATGACTACACTGCCCACTGGAATTGATGTTTTAGACATAGAAATTGAAATACACATGGTGCATTTCATTGCTTGACAAATCTTAAAGGGACAGTCTACTTGAAACTTGTTATTGTTTAAAAAGATAGAACATCCCTTCTATTTCCCATTCCCCAGTTTTGAATAACCAACACTGTTATATTAATACACTTTTTTAACTCTGCTATTACCTTGTATCTAAGCCTCTGCAGACTGCCCCCTTATCTCAGTGCTTTTAACTATTGCATTTCAACCAATTTGTGCTGCATCATGCATAACTCCACAGGAGTGAGCACAATGATATATATGGCACACATGAACTAGCACTGTCTAGCTGTAAAAAGCTAATAAAATGCCCTGAGATATGAGGTGGCCTTCAAGGGCTTAGAAATCAGCATATGAGCCTACCTATGTTTAGCTTTTAACAAAGAATACTAAAAAAAAAAAAAAAAATTATGATAAAAGTAAATTGAAAAGTTGTTTAAAATTGCGTGCTCTATCTGAACCATGATCTGTTTATATCTAATTGACGCAATAAAGGTTTGAGTCTAACCCACTGTCGTTATGCTCTTAGCATAAAAGTATTTGTTCATAATGACCATTAGCTAACTCCTAATTAATTATAAACCTTCAAAACTGCTATGTCCCAAAGGGGTATTTTTAATTATTTAGAAAAGCTTTTCAAGATTATATTTTCTGAAAAAGTCACCATTAAAGTCTAGGTGGATTTTTGGTAGACAAATCATTTCATAAGCTTTATTAAAAGATTAGAATAAACCTCTTTGCTATTTCTAGACCCAATGGAACATGGTTTAAACTTAATATGAATGTTTAAATAAGATAATTATTATTCTTTAAGGTAAATATATTTTACAGACATATTGTGTTAATTAGAGAAGACAATGCTGTGTTGCACCAGTTAGCAGGGCTAACATATTACTGCCTTGTATGTAAAAATGAAAGCTTTTGTAAATGTCAAATTAGTCAATTTATAAACCAACAAATAATTTCTATCAAAAACTATTAATTAGCCATAACATTTTTAGATCAATATGATCAAATCAAAAGGACAGTCTAGCCAAAATTAAACTTTTATGATTTAGATAGGACATGCAATTTTAAATAACTTTCCAATTTACTTTTAGCATCAAATTTGCTTTGTTTTCTTGGTATTCTTTTGTGAATGCTAAACCTAGGTAGGCTCATATGCTAATTTATAAGCCCTTGAAGGTCGCCTCTTATCTCAGGCCATTTTTATAGTTTTTACAGCTAGACAGGGCTAGTTCATGTGTGCCAAATAGATAACATTGTGCTCACTCCCATGGAGTTAACTAGGAGTCAGCACTGATTGGCTAAATTGCAAGTCTGTCAAAAGAACTGAAATAAGGGGGCAGTCTGCGGAAGCTTAGATACAAGGTAATCACAGAGGTAAATTATTAATATAACCGTGTTAGTTATGCAAAACTGGTGAATGGGTAATAAAACAGAATTTATGCTTACCTGATAAATTACTTTCTCCAACGGTGTGTCCGGTCCACGGCGTCATCCTTACTTGTGGGATATTCTCTTCCCCAACAGGAAATGGCAAAGAGTCCCAGCAAAGCTGGTCACATGATCCCTCCTAGGCTCCGCCCACCCCAGTCATTCGACCGACGGACAGGAGGAAATATATATAGGAGAAACCATATGGTACCGTGGTGACTGTAGTTAGAGAAAATAATTCATCAGACCTGATTAAAAAACCAGGGCGGGCCGTGGACCGGACACACCGTTGGAGAAAGTAATTTATCAGGTAAGCATAAATTCTGTTTTCTCCAACATTGGTGTGTCCGGTCCACGGCGTCATCCTTACTTGTGGGAACCAATACCAAAGCTTTAGGACACGGATGAAGGGAGGGAGCAAATCAGGTCACCTAAACGGAAGGCACCACAGCTTGCAAAACCTTTCTCCCAAAAATAGCCTCCGAAGAAGCAAAAGTATCAAATTTGTAAAATTTAGCAAAAGTGTGCAGTGAAGACCAAGTCGCTGCCTTACATATCTGGTCAACAGAAGCCTCGTTCTTGAAGGCCCATGTGGAAGCCACAGCCCTAGTGGAGTGAGCTGTGATTCTTTCAGGAGGCTGCCGTCCGGCAGTCTCATAAGCCAATCGGATAATGCTTTTAAGCCAAAAGGAAAGAGAGGTAGAACTCGCTTTTAGACCTCTCCTTTTACCAGAATAAACAACAAACAAGGAAGATGTTTGTCTGAAATCTTTAGTAGCCTCTAAATAGAACTTTAGAGCACGGACAACGTCCAAATTGTGTAACAAACGTTCCTTCTTTGAAACTGGATTCGGACACAAAGAAGGTACAACTATCTCCTGGTTAATATTTTTGTTAGAAACAACTTTAGGAAGAAAACCAGGCTTAGTACGCAAAACCACCTTATCTGCATGGAACACCAGATAAGGAGGAGAACACTGCAGAGCAGATAACTCTGAAACTCTTCTAGCAGAAGAAATAGCAACCAAAAACAAAACTTTCCAAGATAGTAACTTAATATCTATGGAATGTAAGGGTTCAAACGGAACCCCTTGAAGAACTGAAAGAACTAGATTTAGACTCCAGGGAGGAGTCAAAGGTCTGTAAACAGGCTTGATCCTAACCAGAGCCTGAACAAAAGCTTGAACATCTGGCACAGCTGCCAGTCTTTTGTGTAGTAAGACCGATAAAGCAGAGATCTGTCCCTTTAGAGAACTTGCAGATAATCCTTTCTCCAAACCTTCTTGAAGAAAGGAGAGAATCTTAGGAATTTTTATCTTATTCCATGGGAATCCTTTGGATTCACACCAACAGATATATTTTTTCCATATTTTATGGTAAATTTTTCTAGTTACAGGTTTTCTGGCCTGAACCAGAGTATCTATCACCGAATCTGAAAACCCACGCTTTGATAGAATCAAGCGTTCAATCTCCAAGCCGTCAGTTGGAGGGAGACCAGATTTGGGTGTTCGAATGGACCTTGAACAAGAAGGTCCTGTCTCAAAGGTAGCTTCCATGGTGGAGCCTATGACATATTCACCAGGTCTGCATACCAAGTCCTGCGTGGCCACGCAGGAGCTATCAAGATCACCGAGGCCCTCTCCTGATTGATCCTGGCTATCAGCCTGGGAATGAGAGGAAACGGTGGGAATACGTAAGCTAGGTTGAAAGTCCAAGGTGCTACTAGTGCATCTACTAGAGTCGCCTTGGGATCCCTGGATCTGGACCCGTAGCAAGGAACCTTGAAGTTCTGACGAGACGCCATCAGATCCATGTCTGGAATGCCCCATAATTGAGTTATTTGGGCAAAGATTTCCGGATGGAGTTCCCACTCCCCCGGATGAAATGTCTGACGACTCAGAAAATCCGCTTCCCAATTTTCCACTCCTGGGATGTGGATCGCAGACAAGTGGCAGGAGTGATCCTCCGCCCATTGAATTATTTTGGTCACTTCTTTCATCGCCAGGGAACTCTTTGTTCCCCCTTGATGATTGATATAAGCAACAGTCGTCATGTTGTCTGATTGGAACCTTATGAATTTGGCCTTTGCTAGTTGAGGCCAAGCTCTGAGAGCATTGAATATCGCTCTCAGTTCCAGAATGTTTATCGGGAGAAGACTCCTCCCGAGACCATAGACCCTGAGCTTTCAGGGATTCCCAGACCGCACCCCAGCCCACTAAACTGGCGTCGGTCGTGACAATGACCCACTCTGGCCTGCGGAAGCTCATTCCCTGAGACAGATGGTCCAGGGTCAGCCACCAACGGAGTGAATCTCTGGTCTTTTGATCTACTTGAATCATTGGAGACAAGTCTGTATAATCCCCATTCCACTGTTTGAGCATGCACAGTTGTAATGGTCTTAGATGAATTCGTGCAAAAGGAACTATGTCCATTGTTGCAACCATCAATCCTATTACTTCCATGCACTGCGCTATGGAAGGACGAGGAACAGAATGAAGCACTTGACAAGAGCTTAGAAGTTTTGATTTTCTGACCTCTGTCAGAAAAATCCTCATTTCTAAGGAATCTATTATTGTTCCCAAGAAGGGAACTCTTGTTGACGGGGACAGAGAACTCTTTTCTTTGTTCACCTTCCATCCGTGAGATGTGAGAAAGGCTAGAACGATGTCCGTATGAGCCTTTGCCTTTGACAGGGACGACGCTTGTATTAGAATGTCGTCCAAGTAAGGTACTACTGCAATGCCCCTTGGTCTTAGAACCGCTAGAAGGGACCCTAGCACCTTTGTGAAAATCCTTGGAGTAGTGGCTAATCCGAATGGAAGAGCCACAAACTGGTAATGTTTGTCCAGAAAAGCGAACCTTAGGAACTGATGATGTTCCTTGTGGATAGGGATATGTAGGTACGCATCCTTTAGATCCACGGTAGTCATAAATTGACTTTCCTGGATGGTGGGTAGAATCGTTCGAATGGTTTCCATTTTGAACGATGGTACCCTGAGAAATTTGTTTAGGATCTTCAAATCCAAAATTGGTCTGAACGTTCCCTCTTTTTTGGGAACTACGAACAGATTGGAATAAAATCCCATTCCTTGTTCCTTTATTGGAACTGGGTGTATCACTCCCATATTTAACAGGTCTTCTACACAATGTAAGAATGCCTGTCTCTTTATTTGGTTTGAGGATAAGTGAGACTTGTGGAACCTTCCCCTTGGGGGTAGTTCCTTGAATTCCAGGAGATAACCTTGAGAAACTATTTCTAGCGCCCAAGGATCCTGAACAGCAAAGAGAGAAAGTCTGCCCCCCACCAGATCCGGTCCCGGATCGGGGGCTACTCCTTCATGCTGTTTTGTTAGCAGTGGCAGGCTTCTTGGCCTGCTTACCCTTGTTCCAGCCTTGCATTGGTTTCCAGGCTGGTTTGGGTTGTGAGGCATTACCCTCTTGCTTAGAGGATGCAGAATTAGAGGCTGGTCCATTTCTGCGAAAGGGACGAAAATTAGGTTTATTTTTAGCCTTAAAAGACCTATCCTGTGGAAGGGCGTGGCCCTTTCCCCCAGTGATGTCTGAAATAATCTCTTTCAAATCAGGTCCAAATAAAGTTTTACCTTTGAAAGGAATGTTAAGCAATTTTGTCTTGGATGACACATCCGCTGACCAAGACTTTAGCCAAAGCGCTCTGCGCGCCACGATAGCAAACCCTGAATTTTTCGCCGCTAATTTTGCTAATTGCAAAGCGGCATCTAAAATAAAAGAGTTAGCCAATTTAAGTGCGTGAACTCTGTCCATAACCTCCTCATATGGAGTTTCTCTACTGAGCGACTTTTCTAGTTCCTCGAACCAGAACCACGCTGCCGTAGTGACAGGAACAATGCATGAAATTGGTTGTAGAAGGTAGCCTTGCTGTACAAAAATCTTTTTAAGCAAACCTTCCAATTTTTTATCCATAGGATCTTTGAAAGCACAACTATCTTCGATAGGAATAGTAGTGCGTTTGTTTAGAGTAGAAACTGCCCCCTCGACCTTGGGGACTGTCTGCCATAAGTCCTTTCTGGGGTCGACCATAGGAAATAATTTCTTAAATATAGGGGGAGGAACAAAAGGTATGCCGGGCTTTTCCCACTCTTTATTTACTATGTCCGCCACCCGCTTGGGTATAGGAAAAGCGTCGGGGGGCACCGGAACCTCTAGGAACCTGTCCATCTTGCATAATTTCTCTGGAATGACCAAATTGTCACAATCATCCAGAGTAGATAACACCTCCTTAAGCAGTGCGCGGAGATGTTCTAATTTAAATTTAAATGTCACAACATCAGGTTCAGCTTGATGAGAAATTTTTCCTGAATCTGAAATTTCTCCCTCAGACAAAACCTCCCTCATGGCCCCTTCAGATTGGTGTGAGGGTATGACAGAACAATTATCATCAGCGTCCTCTTGCTCTTCAGTGTTTAAAACAGAGCAATCGCGCTTTCTCTGATAAGTAGGCATTTTGGATAAAAGATTTGCTATGGAGTTATCCATTACAGCCGTTAATTGTTGCATGGTAATAAGTATTGGCGCACTAGATGTACTAGGGGCCTCCTGCATGATCAAAACTGGTGTAGACACAGTAGGAGATGATGTAGTATCATGTTTACTCCCCTCATTTGAGGAATCATATTGGGCAATATCATTATTTGTGGCAGTACTGTCCTTACTTTGTTTGGACGCTATGGCACAATTATCACATAAATTTAAATGGGGAGACACATTGGCTTTCATACATATAGAACATAGCTTATCTGAAGGTACAGACATGTTAAACAGGCTTAAACTTGTCAACAAAGCACAAAAAACGTTTTAAAATAAAACCGTTACTGTCACTTTAAATTTCAAACAGAAAACACTTTATTACTGAATATGTGAAAAAGTATGAAGGAATTGTTCAAAAATTACCAAAATTTCACCACAGTGTCTTAAAGCCTTAAAAGTATTGCACACCAAATTTCAGAGCTTTAACCCTTAAAATAACGGAACCGGAGCCGTTTTTCAATTTAACCCCTATACAGTCCCAGATATAGTCTTTGCTAAGACCCAACCAAGCCCTGAGGGGAATACGATACCAAATGACGCCTTCTAAAAGCTTTTTCAGAGATTCTTAGATCCTCACACATGCATCTGCATGCCCTGCTCTCAAAAAAACAACTGCGCATTAATGGCGCGAAAATGAGGCTCAGTCTATGACTAGAAAGGCCCCCTGACTGAAAAAGGTGTCCAATACAGTGCCTGCCATTTTATAAACGTTCCCAAAGATTATAAATGCCAATTATTAGCCTAAATCTGAATAATATGCACAAATAAAGCAATCGATTTAGCCCATAAAAATGTCTACCAGTTTTTTAGCCCATAATAAGCCCTTTATTCTGTTTGTTTTTGACTAAGAAAATGGCTTACCGGTCCCCATGAGGGGAAATGACAGCCTTCCAGCATTACATGGTCTTGTTAGAAATATGGCTAGTCATACCTTAAGCAGAAAAGTCTGCTAACTGTTTCCCCCAACTGAAGTTACTTCATCTCAACAGTCCTATGTGGAAACAGCAACCGATTTTAGTTACTGTCTGCTAAAATCATCTTCCTCTTACAAACAGAAATCTTCATCCTTTTCTGTTTCAGAGTAAATAGTACATACCAGCACTATTTTAAAATAACAAACACTTGATAGAAGAATAAAAACTACATTTAAACACCAAAAAACTCTTAACCATCTCCGTGGAGATGTTGCCTGTGCAACGGCAAAGAGAATGACTGGGGTGGGCAGAGCCTAGGAGGGATCATGTGACCAGCTTTGCTGGGACTCTTTGCCATTTCCTGTTGGGGAAGAGAATATCCCACAAGTAAGGATGACGCCGTGGACCGGACACACCAATGTTCGAGAAAGGGATTATCTATCTTTTTAAACGAAAATTCTGGAGTAGACTGTCCATTTAATGGAACATGAGGCCCAACATTTTTCTTTCATGATTCAGATAGTGCATACAAATTTAGATAACTTTCCAATTTACTTTGAAGATCAAATTTGCTTAATTTTCTTAGTATAATTTTTGAAGCAGCAGCAATGCACTATTAGGAGTTAGCTGAACACATCAGTTGAGTAAATGAGAAGAGGCATATACAGTATGTGCAGCCACCATTCAGCAACTAACTCCTGGTAGTCCATTGCTGCTCCTGAGCCTACCGAAGTATGCTTTTCAACTAATTTAAGCAAATTAGATAATATAAATAAATTGGTAAGTTGTTTAAAATTGTATGATCTATTTGAATAATTAAAGATTAGGTTTAACTCTATTGTTCCTTTAATGGAATTAAATCAGATAAAATAAATAAATTGTAAAGTTGTATACAATTGCATGATCCATCTGAATCATTAAAGTTTAATTTTCATTTTTCTGTCCCTTTAATGAAACACTATCATGCTGTTATGAACATATGGAACTTTAGAATATTAAAATCAGTGTTTTTTGCAGCTTACAAAAAAAAGGTATCAGGAAATGTTTATTTTGTCATATTTTTTTTTAAAAAAGATGTCTCATACTGATTGAGGTTTGTTTCTGTCCACCAATGTAAATGTGGGAATTATCCTTATCAATTATCTGTCAATAGGGATGAGTTAAATTTTCTTTTAATTACAGTATCAATATAACCCGGTTTACAATTTTCATGCAAATTTATGTTTTAAACATGTTTATCTATTGTTTTGTATGCTATTACTTAATAGTATTTCTTAGTTTAATGGCCATTCATTTTCCAGTAGGTGGCAGTACTAGCCTTTTAACCGGACAAATCTCTTGGTACGCTAGGAACCAGTATTTCTTCTGTGTTCCACAGAGCTTTAGTATCTTAATTTAGCATTTATATTATTTATATTATTTCCAACATTTGTTAAATATACTCTTAGAATTATAAATGTTTGCTGAAAGCTGGTATGTGAAAGGGAAACTATACTCTTTACATTACAGACTTGTACTGATTTGTACTGTAGCTCATTACAGTACAAGTACAATGCATATATAAATTGGTAATTTATGGATATAGGCCTTTGTGCAAGAGAATAAAATACATGTACACACACACACACACACACACACATATATATATATATATATATATATATATATACACTGTATATACACACACATACACACACACACACACACACACATATATATATATATATATATATATATATATACACTGTATATACACACACACACACACATATATATATATATACACTGTATATACACACACATACACACACACACACACACACACACATATATATATATATATATATATATACACTGTATATACACACACATACACACACACATATATATATATATATATATATATATATATATACACACACACACACACACACATATATATATATATACACTGTATATACACACACATACACACACACACACACACACACACATATATATATATATATATACACTGTATATACACACACATACACACACACACACACACACACACACACATATATATATATATATACACTGTATATACACACACATACACACACACACACATATATATATATATATATATATATATATATATACACACACACACACACATATATATATATATATATATATATATATATATATATATATATATATATATATATATATATACATATACACACACACATACACACATATACACACATACATATACAACCACACACCACCAGCAAAAAGATTACGACTTGCTGAATGCTCAGATAATGGTTAGCATTTTTTAGCAATAAAGTATTTTTTAATTAAGGTATGTACATTGTTTTTTTAGATATAATTATATTGTACATTTAATAGACTACAGTATAGTGTAAATATAACTTTTATATGCACTGGGAAACCAAAATAATTGTGTGACTCACTTTATTGCGGTGGTCTTGAACCGAACCCGCAATATCCCCGAGGTACGCCTACATCTATATTTCTCTGTCTCTCTAATCTAAGATACTTTTTGAAGTGAAACATCATTTTTTTCTATATACTATTTTGCATTGTTACTACTATGTGCAAGCAACTCTGTTTAAAGCCTTTCTCCTATTTTAACGTTACAGGTGCTGACTGGTAAAGCTTTACGTCTTCATACTGGGAACAACCATCTTGGTATTCTTGCACTGTGTGACAAAAGCAGTGAGCAGTATAGATCAGTATCGGCGCTGGCTTTTTTATAGCTGTATTGTGCACTTTGGGTTAAGTCGCATGACAGCTCTGTATTGTGTGCAGTAACCAAAAGTGAACAATACAGGTGTTTAAAAAGCTGGTAACATCACTGATCTTTAAATATTTACCACTTATATCAGTGGGTGCAAGAACATGTGAACTACAAGACATTGGTGCCAATTATAAAAGTGTGGAGCTTCACCAGCTAGAACCTATAAAGGGTTAAATACAGCCCTGAAGAGAGCTGCAGGCACATAAAGGTAAAAACAATAGCATGGTGAGTAGTAACCATTCTGTTGAAGTTTTTTTCCATCAGTTTAATGTTCACTTAAAGGGACACTGAACCCAATTTTTTTCTTTCTTGATTCGGATAGAGCATGACATTTTAAGCAACTTTCTAATTTACTCCTATTATCAAATTTTCTTCATTCTCTTGGTATCTTTATTTGAAATGCAAGAATGTAAGTTTAGATGCCGGACCATTTTTGGTGCACAACCTGGGTTGTCCTTGCTGATTGGTGGATACATTCATCCACCAATAAAAAAGTGCTGTCCAAAGTACTGAACCAAAAAAAAGCTTAGATGCCTTCTTTTTCAACTAAAGATAGCAAGAGAATGAAGAAAAATTGATGATAGGAATAAATTAGAACGTTGCTTAAAATTGCATGGTCTATCTGAATCATGAAAGAACAAATTTGGGTTCAGTGTCCCTTTAAGGTAAGGCCAACAAGACCAATGGATATTGTTGGTTCTAGGTAGCGCTTTGGAGAATTTCTGCAGCACCACAGTTCCATCTGCCCTGATTTTGCACTTACTTACATGTCATGTGCTCTATCACAGACAAGGGAAGAATGGCGAGAAATGAAGACCGGAAAAGATGAAAAAACGAAGAGGTCCACCACCAGTATCGCAGTGCACCCTTTTTATCTAGCTTTGTAGTAACCTTCATTAGCTAACACTCTTTTTATGCTGGTACCTGGTTTGCTCATGGCCTTGGAATCCATAGTATATGCAATAAAGGGGGGGGGGGTGGCACAAAGGTATTTGGTAATGTACACACTAAACTTTGGTTATAGGTAGAAAGGTTATAAATAGAGAGCTCTTAAAATAGATTATAGAAATTGCATATCCAGGTTAGGTACACTATAGAAACGCTGTCTGCACAATGAAATAATTCTTCAGTTCTTCACCCTAACACTGATGGTCATCTGATGCTCTAATTATCTATACATAAAAGAAATGTAAAAATAACCTGGTCTAAATGACTTTAAATAAATATTGCAGAGGAAAAGATTCAGGAGAGTCTAAATATGGTTAAGAGGGTCACACTATCTAGTGATTTAGGAAAAAACAATTTAGAATTGTCAGCAATAATTATTTAAGGAAAGCTAGAGTTACTAAATGGAAGAAATATATTTTAGATCAATGTCCCAAATACTCTTCTGCAGGTCCAAATAAAATACATTATATTTGGGAATGAGCCAAGATTTATCAATTTTTCGGGTGATAAAGTTTCATATTTTATCTCTAAGACTGTAAACTATGAAATTAAATGAACATTAAAGTCATAATTAGACATTCATGATTAGACAGAGCATACAATTGTAACAACTTTTCAATTTACTTCTATTATTTCATTTGCTTCCTTCTCTTGTTATCCTTTGCTGAAAGGTTTATTTAGGTAAGCTCAGAAGCAGCAAATGTCCTAGGTTCTAGCTGCTGATTGGTTCCTGCATATATATACCGATTGCCATTGGCTCACCCATGTGTTCAATTAGAAACCAGTAGTGCATTGCTGCTCCTTTAACAAATGATACCAAGAAAATGAAACAAATTTGATAATAGAAGTAAAATAGAAAGTTGTTTAAAATTGTATTCTCTGTCTGAATCGTGAAATGTTTATTTAATGTCCCTTTAAGCTTACAAAGTTAGATATTTTACCGTTTAATAGCCAATTAAGAGCTAAAAGATTATTATTTTTATAATTTTGTAGTATTTTTTAAACAAAACTGGATTTAAAAACATTTTTATTTAATGTAATTAAAAAAGAAATAAGAATTGAACAATTTTATATCCTAGCATAAATTCAAAGATTTTTTTCCTAAGCTAGATTCCAAAACTAAGGGAAAACTTATTTTGCTAATTTAGATGATTTCCCTTATATATTTTTATCTCTTTTTCTGGTGAAATTATAAAGAATTTTATACTATTTGATTGTGATGTATTTTATACTCTATATATCTTCTCTTCTGAAATCCATTAAATTAAATAAATAAAAAAAAGATGTAAAATGATATATTAAGAATGTTTATGAGAAAAATACATAATTGCCTGAATTTATCCATACCCTCATTCTGTTTATGGACTACAACAAATCATTTTATGAGTTACAGACTTATGGGCCAAATTATTAAGATCCGAAAGGAGCTTGATGACCCTGTTTTTGCGCGAACCTTCGGGATCGCCGGAAACAGCATTTATGAAGCAGCGGTCTTAAGACTGGTCCGCTGCCTCTGAGGCTGCGGTCTGCAATCCGCCTGATCCAATACGATCAGGCTGATTAACACCCCCTGCTAGCGGCCGATTGGCCGCAAATCTGCAGGGGCCGGCATTGCACTAGCAGTTCTGGTGAACTGCTTGTGCAATGTTAAATGCCAACAGCATTCAGCGATGTCTGTCAGACATGATACGCCCATGGGGCCAATTAATAGATTGGCCCCATGGGCTGTCCTAGGGAACACTATCGGGTCAAGTTAAGCAGGACCCCCTCCTTGCTAATTGAGCAACCTCTGTTCAGTCCAGATAAGGATATACTGTATCTCAGTATACTCAGATCCTGGCCTCTTTGGGTTTCTGCAAGAAAAGGTTTGAGAACACAGCTTTACAGAATGTTATTTCAGACTGCTGATGGAGATTTTATTCTTTGTTAAAGGGGGTCTGGAAAACATCTTCTGAAACAACAACAAAAACTCTTTTATTAAACCAATTTAACTTACTTGGAATAGCAAAAGTATCCACAGCTTCCCATGTGATAGAAAATCCAGTATCCACCACTCTGTTATTACTTGTAAAATTTACAGACACAGTGTTGCTGAAGCTAACAATGTCGGATGGAGTATTACTTCCACAATGTGTTCCTAGGAAATTGAGAGACATAATGAGAAAGTGAGCATTTTAAATAATGGTGAAAAATGCAATATGGAGGCAAATGACTGGAAAAAAAAATCCATTGTGAAAGTTTATGTGCCCTTAATTTAAATCATGCAATTTAAGGATAATATAAAGTTCAAGATGAGGTCTCTGGGCTGGTGAGATTATTAAAGAATCGTCGTCAGTGCTTCCATTTAACTGGTGGAATGATCTAAAGCCACTATTTACCCTGAAAACAGGTTGTGTCTCGCTAAGGGGCGTATACTGCATTTACGTATAGGGAGGAGATGCATACATTGCAAAAGTGCACAATAAAATTTGTATTTTAAACATCATACAAAACAAATAATTGAACCATTCACACGAAAATAAACAGAAAAAAAAATTGTATTGTTAAGGTGCATCAAAAATTGTAACATAATTCTTCACCAAAAATGTAAAATTTGTATGTAAATTACACAGAAATAAATCATATTAAATATTAATTGCCAGATTCATCCATCCTTTATGTCTCCACATTTTTCAGGACTTTTCTGAACTGGACTCTTAGACCTACAGTTTTGCTTTGCATTCTGCATGTCCCAGCTACTACACATATAACAGAGTCATTGCTGCAGAGTTTGTAGTAATCAGAGAATGTGCTATTTCTAGCAGTAAAGTGTTGGAGGTATCTAGTATAACTTGATTACTACAGTAGGTATTCTCCTCTGCACCATGCAAACTTGTTCCTCAAGGAACCTGTTAACATTAATGCATATTTAGGATGTTAAATTGTTTTAACACAAAATATAAATGTTGCAAACAGACATTCTAGACGCTGCCCTTTCATATTAAAGTGGAAGCAGCTCACAATTAACTAACGACTAGATTAAGCGTTTTGTGGTATGGGTGAAAAAGCAGCGTTAAGGCTCATAACGCTGCTTTTTCACTACCGCTGCTATTACGAGTCTTGTCAAAAAAGCTGTACTGCACACTTTTTTGGCCGTACCGCAAATTAACTTACGTAATTTGCGTAAAGTCTTTTTTCAATGGGACTTCCATAGCGCCAATATTACAAGCTTTTTCTGGGAGGCAAAAAAGTGAGCGGTACAGCCTATCCCGCAAGATTCAGAACGCAATCTAAAGTCTGTAGTTATGAGTTTTACGCTACAAAGCTGTAGCATAAAACTCATAACTAAAGTGCTAAAAAGTACACTAACACCCATAAACTACCTATTAAACCCTAAACCGCCGCCCTCCCGCAACCCCTAATCTGCCGCTCCGGACATCACCGCCACTATAATAAACATATTAACCCTTAAACCACCGTACTCCCGCATCGCAAACACTTCTTAAATATTATTAACCCCTAATCCCCTAACATCGCCGCCACCTACCTACATTTATTAACCCCTAATCTGCCGCCCCCAACGTCACCGCCACTATACTAAATGTATTAACCCCTAAACCTGTCTAACCATAACCCTAACACCCCCTAACTTAAATATAATTAAAATAAATCTAAATAAAACCTACTAAGATGGCGTCCCTTGAATTCAGATTGGCTGATAGAATTCTATCAGCCAATCAGAATTAAAGGTGAAAAAATCCTATTGGCTGATCCAATCGGCCAATAGGATTGAGCTCACATTCTATTGGCTTTTCCAATCAGCCAATAGAATGCAAGCTCAATCCTATTGGCTGATTGGATCAGCCAATAGGATTGAAGCTCAATCCTATTGGCTGATTGCATCAGCCAATAGGATTTTTTCACCTTTAATTCCGATTAGCTATTCTATTCTATCAGCCAATCGGAATTCAAGTTACGGCATCTTGGATGACGTCATTTAAAGGAACCTTCATTCGGAAAGAAGATTTTGATTGAAGAGGATGCTCCGCGCCGGATGTCTTGAAGATGGACCCGCTCCACTCCGGATGGATGAAGATAGAAGATTACGTCTGGATGAAGACTTCTGCCCGTCTAGAGGACCACTTCTGCCGGCTTGGATGAAGACTTCTCCCGGCTTCGTTGAGGACTTCTTGCCACTTGGATGAAAACTTCTTCCGGCTTCGTTGAGGATGGATGTTCGGTCTTCAAAACTGTAAGTGGATCTTCGGGGGTTAGTGCTAGGTTTTTTAAGGGTTTATTGGGTGGGTTTTATTTTTAGGTTAGCGTTTGGACAGAAAAAGAGCTAAATGCCCTTTTAAAGGCAATGCCCATCCAAATGCCCTTTTCAGGGAAATGGGGAGCTTAGGTTTTTTTAGTTAGGATTTTATTTGGGGGGTTGCTTGTGTGGGTGGTGGGTTTTACTGTTGGGGGGTTGTTTGTATTTTTTTTTTTACAGGTAAAAGAGCTGATTTCTTTGGGGCAATGCCCCGCAAAAGGCCCTTTTAAGGGCTATTGGTAGTTTAGTTTAGGCTAGGGTTTTTTTATTTTGGGGGGCTTTTTTATTTTGATAGGGCTATTAGATTAGGTGTAATTAGTTTAAATATCTGATATTTTGTTTTTTATTTTGTGTTATTTAGTTTTTTTTGTTGTAATTTAGGTAATTGTATTTAATAAATATAATTTATTTAATTGTAGTGTAAGGTTAGGTGTTAGTGTAACTTTTATTTTACAGGTAAATTTGTATTTATTTTAGCTAGGTAGTTAGTAAATAGTTAATAACTATTTAGTAAATATTCTATCTAGTTAAAATAAATACAAACTTGCCTGTAAAATAAAAATAAACCCTAGGCTAGATACAATGTAACTATTAGTTATATTGTAGCTATCTTAGGGTTTATGTTATAGGTAAGTATTTAGTTTTAAATAGGAATTATTTAGTTAATGATAGGAATTTTTATTTAGATTTATTTTAATTATATTTAAGTTAGTGGGTGTTAGGGTTAAGGTTAGACTTAGGTTTAGGGGTTAATAAATTTAGTATAGTGGCGGCCACGTTGGGGGCGGCAGATTAGGAGTTAATAAATGTAGGTAGGTGGTGGCGATGTTAGGGGCGGCAGATTAGGGGTTAATAATATTTAACTAGTGTTTGCGACGCGGGAGTGCGGCGGTTTAGGGGTTAATATGTTTATGTTGGGGCGGCAGATTAGGGGTTAATAAGTGTAGCTAGGTTGTGGGGACATTGGGGGCGGCAGATTAGGGGTTAATAAGTATAATGTAGGTGTCGGCGATGTTGGGGGCAGCAGATTAGGGGTTAATAAGTATAATGTAGGTGGCGATGTCGAGCGGCAGATTAGGGGTTAATAAGTATAATGTAGGTGTCGGCGATGCCGGAGGTGGCAGATTAGGGGTTAATAAGTGTAAGATTAGGGGTGTTTATACTCTGGGTTCATGTTAGGGTGTTAGGTGTAAACATAAATTTTGTTTCCCCATAGGAATCAATGGGGCTGCGTTACAAAGCTTTACTTTGCATTTTTGCAGGTGTTAGGCTTTTTTCAGCCGGCTCTCCCCATTGATGTCTATGGGGAAATCGTGCACGAGCACGTAAAACCAGCTCACCGTGGCTTTCAGCAACGCTAGTATTGGAGTGTGGTATGTAGCTCAATTTTGCTCTATGCTCACTTCTTGCCTGATAACGCAGAGTTTATGAAAACCTGTAATACCAGGGCTGTAGGGAAGTGAGCGGTGACAATAACGTGCAAGTTAGCACCGCACCCATCTTACCGCAAAACTCATAATCTAGCCGTAAGGTTTTAGACCCTTTTCTTTTTCTTTTATGTAGTTACTAACTTGCAGACTTAGCAAGGTTAGTACATGTTTTCTAAATGATAGGTCTATATTCTTGAGTCACATCTTTTGCCTTTGTAAATAGAGTATTTAACTACTTATGCAGGAAGGACAAGAGGCATCCTCCAATTAACCTATAATGTAAAGATATCAATCCTTTCTGTCTGCCATCTGCACCACTGTTCTCATTTTCTAGTTGTTGACCTTCAGTTACTTGTCATTTTTAGCACTAGTACATGGCAATTCAGTTGTGATGACATAAACCCGTTCTATGCACTGTAGAAAAAATATTCTTATTGTGATCCCCATATAATTCACAGTGAGATGTGATTCCTCATTTGAAAAAGGAGATTAAGCCCTGCTAAATGCACTTGCAGCACCACCTACTAGGGCCGTAGGGCGTTTTGGTTGAGGAGGAGGGGAGCTATAGTTCCTCTTTCAAATGATGGTGTCACTTGTTCCCATAGGACCCTGTTGATTATCGTGAAAACCAACATCACTGCAAACCAGAGACAATTCTATGTAGAGGAGTAATACAGCATCAATCTCACCCTCTGCTTTTCTTAAAGGGGAAGGAGACTTCTCATTAGAAAATGTCCTCATATGGGTTTAAAAAATGATTCAGTAGCAAAACAGCTAAGAAAAAGGTTCTGTATGCTTGATAAGTCATTTAATTTGTATTGTAGCATGGTCAGTAAAACAAAAATATCTTGGATTTTTTTCTGACTCATTAGGGGCACTGATGATTATTTAATTGTAATCATATTATTTTATGAAGATTATAGGTGTTTTTATTATAGAGCAATATCAATGCATTATAGATCAGGGTCCCTATTTTAACTAAATAAGAACAAATTATTTTGCTTGATGACTTTATACACATCAGAACAGACAAAGGGGGATATTTATCAAGCCGTCAACCGTAAATATGCCGGAATTCTGCAGCGTAATTGTGGCGAGCTTGATTCAACCTATTTATCAAAGCCTACAGACCGGCAAAATTTGAAATCTGTGACGTAACATACGACCCGCTGGTCTCAATCCGACACAGATCAATGCTTACGTCATTACAGATGTTCCAAATACACATTGGGCTCTATTTGAGAACTTTTCCAAGTTATCAAATTTCTAAAAGGTACACTAGCGGCTATTCCAGCCCAGCGTACCTAGTTTTCAATCCGCCACCCTGGAGGCCGCGGATGCCATAGGAATCAATGGGAGTCTGAAAGCAGCGAAAGCTTATGTTCGATGCTGCCAGACATCCCATTGATTTCTATGGTAGAAAACAAGTAATGTTTACACCTAACACCCTAACATATACCCCGAGTCTAAACACCCCTGATCTGCCGCCCCAACATCGCCGCCACCTACATAATATTATTAACCCCTATTCCGCCGCTCCCAGAACCCCACTGCCACCCAAATAAACGTATTAACCCCTAAACCTCTGGCCTCCCACATCACCACCATTAACTATAGCGATTAACCCCTAAACCACCAGCCCACACATTGCCATAAACTAAATTAAGCTATTAACCCCTAAACCTAACAACCCACTAACTTTACATTAAAATTACAACATCCCTATCTTAAAATAAATTAAAACTTACCTTTAGAATTAAATTAAACTATATTAAACTATTAATTAACCTACCCTAACTATTATACTACAATTACATTAAACTACCAATTAAATTAACTATATACATATTAAAAAACCATAACCCTACTCAAATTATTTAAATATACTATTTAACCCTTATTAAATTACAAAATAAAAAAACGCTGTTACAAAAACAAACAAACCACAGTATCAAAAATAAAAACGAATTACACCTAATCTAATAGCCCTATCAAAATAAAAAAGCCCCCCCAAAATAATAAAAACCCTAGCCTACAATAAACTACCAATGGCCCTTTTGCCCTAAAGAAATCAGCTCTTTTAGCTGTAAAAAAATAATAATACAAACACCCCCCAACAATAAAACCCACCACCCACCTCTTAAACCCCCCAAATAAAAAGCCTATCTAAAAAAACCTAAGCTCCCCATTGCCATGAAAAGGGCATTTGTATGGGCATTGCCCTTAAAAGGGCATTTAGCTCTTTTACCTGCCCAGACCCTACTCTAAAAATAAAACCCACCCAAAAAACCCTTAAATAAACGTAACACTAACCCCTGACGATCCACGAACAGTTTTTGAAGTTCTGCTTGAAGGATCCATCCAGCCGGTAAGAAGTCTTCATCCATGCGGCCTCTCCTATCTTCATTCATCCGGCGCGGAGCTCCTCTTCAATACGGTCACCGCCGTAAACTGGAACTTGAATGCAAGTGACATCATCCAAGGTGGCGTCCCTTGCATTCCTATTGGCTGAAAGGTTCCAATCAGCCAATAGGATTAGAGCAGCTCAAATCCTATTGGCTGTTCCGATGTTAGGCGAGCGTATTGGTGCCGGAGAATGCAACATAGTTGAGGCTTTGATAAATAGGCCCCATAGGAATGGCGGAATGTTTAGGCACAAACATTTGACATTCAAATTTCAAAAAGAAAAATCAAATTTAACATTCAAATGTGAAATGTAATATACTTCAGTATCTATTATATTTAATAACTGAAGGGAATATTTGAATGCTAAGATTTATTCTATAGAAACATTTGAATGGAAAACAAAATACCAAGAAAAACATTTGTTTAGCATTTTTTCTATTATGGATATGAAAGAGCAGCAGTTAAAATGTTAAAAATATTTTTTTTTTGCATGAAAACAATTAAGTAAAAACTGTTTAAATTGAATGTGGAAATAACAGGAAAATCATGACGGTGTGTATCTGGGCCCTGGGACTCATTGTTCATTGGCTGATAGGTACAGCACTCTCAAAAACTTTTTTGGGTTTATTCAGCACAGGAATATAAATTTTGAAAAAACAAATAAAGCGAAACAAAGCTCTATAATATATGCTGGAAAATTCTCTTTGATAATATATTTTGAAATATTCTCTTTTAGACAGAGCAGATATTTTTGAGTATCATGTCCCTTTAATTGTTGTAAAAAAATATTCTGGCACTCGCCCATGCCTGTGTTGGGAAGCTGATATATGTCACTTTAGAAATGTGCATATTAGACATATTCTGTTGTATAATATACTTACCAAGACTGCTAAGGACATCAGAAACAACCACTTTATCATTGCTACATCCACTACTGTCCTCCAATGAGAAACTATCAAAATGCACATGGACTACTTTGTCTTCTGGGACTACAATATTCCAAGTACAGGTAACATCATTCGTATAGGTAGCAGGATATCTGATTGATGTGAAGCTACCTTTCCTGCCATCGAAATCCTTGGCACTGCCACAGCCAGATGCTGCAAGTAGAGTGAATGAGTAAATTAGTATTAGCAGAATACAAACAAGGAGACTCACAGCTGCTTTCTTGTAGATGGTCAGTCTACTCCCGAATTTTTATTGTTTAAAAAGATAGAGAATCCCTTTATTGCCCCTTCCCCAGTTTTGCACAACCAACACGGTTATATAAATACACTTTTTACCTCTGTGATTACCTTGTATCTAAGCCTCTGCAGACTGCCCCCCAATTTCAGTTCTTTTGACAGACTTGTATTTTATGTGAAGTTAAGTCAAAAAAGATAGAATTACTTAAAAAGGATGCATCTAGGTAGCACTTCTATCTCCCCTTATGTATTAAGGACATCATATTTTTAAGGGGTAATGGTCTAGGTATAAATTAAAATGTAACTTTTAATGGTGAAGGTAAAAACAACAAAATGACACATTAAAAACACAAATAGAGTTCAGACATGCATAATTAGTATAATTGTAGCACTGGGGGGGATTGAGGTCTTGGTTATAGTAGACTGTTTAAATACAGTTTAGTGAGGTTGTATTAACCAATCAATATACGATTAATAGTTGTATTCCTATATTAAACTAGTATATGAGGTCTACGGATAGCCTCCAAAAACAGTACTGGATTACATATCACCTTTAATCCCTCTAGCACTGTTTTAGCGTAATTATTAATATGATCATGGGTTTGGGATATTTGTCAGTTTTTGTCCTCTAAACACATATCTTTCCTCATCTATATAGAAGGGCTCATTCTAAGCACCCAAACTATGGGATCTATTTAAATTTCACTGAACCTAGGACTGTCAATATCTATGAAAAATATGATAACCTATTCAGTGTGTACATACCGATTCATATGATATTAATATTAAGATCTATATGGATAATAGAAAATACCCACAATGAATGGTCAATCAATAATAATTTTTCTGAGCATAATCTTTACGATTATAATAATTGAAGTGTACAGTATGATTATCAATAGAATTGGGTATGATATATGACATAAGCCTAAGGGGCCTATTTATCATATGTCTATCGGACCTAATCCGACACTGCGGATCAGGTCTGACAGACATCGCTGAATGCGGAGAGCAACGCCGCCCCCTGCAGACTCGCGGCCGCCAGCAGGGGGTGTCAACCAACCCGATCGTACTCGATCGGGTTGATTTCCGGCGATTCCTGTCCGCCTTATCAGAGCAGGCGGACAGGGTTATGGAGCAGCGGTCTTTGTGACTGCTGCTCCATAACTTGAGTTTCTGGCGAGTCTGAAGACTCGCCAGAAACACAGGCCTTCAAGCTCCATTCGGAGCTTGATAGATAGGCCCCTAAATCTCAATACAGTGAATTAAGTAGGACAACATCAATTAAATCCTAAAACTGTCAATATCTATTTATAAATTATGAGATTCCATTTATTGTATTTATATCATGATTAAGATCTTTGTGGATGTCAATAAATACCCACAATAATTGGTTGAATAATAATTTTTCTGATCAAAAACCTGAAGTGTATGATATGAGAAAAAATAGAGTTGGGCATGATGTATGATATAATCTTAAATTTCAATTTAGTGCATTTAATACCAAATACAATTTACTATATGTCAGCCCAAAAATTGTTCACAAAATTGTGTATATCTTACTCTGGTAATGGAGATGAATATCCAAACGACTAATAGACTAACATTATGTTCAAACTAGTACTGTTATTCAGATTATCCCAAGATTGTCTCAATACAATTATTCAGTACTAATACCAACCTCTGATAGGTCCTCAGATTATCCAATGTGAAAACCGTACAAACAAGTGTCAATCAAACCCAGGATGACACGGATTGGATCTGGATTAAACAAGGGGTAGCGTTTAGGCGATATACACCTGCAGATGCCGGCGCTCGTCAACTTTTGAAAAAGCCGTAACTCAAATGGCGAAACATGTCAAGGGAGGGTTGTTGATTGTCCAACACCTTACTTATTTTAATGTAGCAATTAGATCAGACGCATAATACAATTTAAAAACTATTGATACAAGCATATGGGGATGGGGAACAATGTACTTTAGCCAATAATATAATTTCAGTAGTGCCGTATCTAATGATTTAGAGGATGAATGTGGTATAACCGATAGAGGATACACGCTAACAGCAGCTTTTGGAAAGCTGTATCATTTTAGCTCCCAACATATGTTGTAACAGCCTGAAATATCTACAGGAACTCAGTAGTTTATAACTTGCAATGCGTATGCTTTAAATAATCTAGATAACTGACGCATTTACATGGTGAAAAATGTACTTCAGCACTCTTAATCTAGATGATTTTTGAAAAAAATCATTATTTATTTTATAAAGAATTATAGAATGCTAATACACATACAAAAATATATCCACATAGCATCATAAACAATTCCTATAGTGACACATTCTGTTGGAGTGTGGATAGTGGTGAACAGGAATGTTAATTTACTGTGAATTTAAGAGAGAAACCACGCACTGATTGGGATCAGTACACATTTATTACCATTTACTTAGTTACATTATATCCAACGAAGTGATATTTAATTAATTTATTCGCAGTGTTTATGGTATGAGCATATGAAAATATGTGTGCTTATGATTTGAATACAAAGTAGGTATATAATAATCTGGTGGTTGACGCTATTTTAAACCTAATACCAGTCAAATCAACCAATCCTGAGGGTTCATTTCCTAAATGTACATATATATATATATATATATATATATATATATATCTCCTCAATGCTTAAATTCAAGATATTTAAACAGATTTAAAGGGGTGTCGAGTTCCAAAATATCTACAATTAATTTATGTATATTATTTAAATCAGTGAATAATACTGAATATAAGATTTAAATAGACTAACAAACATCCATTTGTGCTTATTTTTAGTACAATATTATTAGAACAGACAGTACTTTGAGACACTATAAGCCCTCAAATCCACAAATTCCGACTTCCACCTAATATTAATCTCTAACTCCAAACGTGTGTGCAAATTAACTATTATACACATTGAGATCTTGCAATATTTGAGTACATAAATTGTATCCCTAATAAAGGTTATATCATTGAAAAACTGTGAATAATAAAGAAACTGAGTATAATGGGCATCTACTCAATTACTCAATAAAGATAATTTTTTTGGAGGCTATCCGTAGACCTCATATACTAGTTTAATATAGGAATACAACTATTAATCTTATATTGATTGGTTAATACAACCTCACTAAACTGTATTTAAACAGTTCTACTATAACCAAGACCTCAATCCCCCCAGTGCTACAATTATACTAATTATGCATGTCTGAACTCTATTTGTATTTTTAATGTGTCATTTTGTTGTTTTTAACTTTCACCATTAAAAGTTACATTTTAATTTATACCTAGACCATTACCCCTTAGAAATATGATATCCTTAATACATAAGGGGAGATAGAAGTGCTACCTAGATGCATCCTTTTTTAGTCATTCTTTTTTTACTTAACTTCACAAAGTTTATATATGCATTAGCACTCTAGCCGGAAGGTATATTATTATATTCAACCAAATAAGGCATCACCAAGCCATTAGTGTAGTGCTGTTGCAGCTTTTTGTCAGTATACTTGCATTTTAGCCAATCAGTGCTGACTCCGAGGTAACTCCACATGCACGAGCACAATGTTGTATATATGGCACACGTGAATTAAACTGTCAAAATTAGCAAATGAGCCTACCTAGGTTTAGCTTTCAACAAAGAATACCAAGTGAACAAAGAAAATTTGACGATAAAAAGAAATTGGAAAGTTGATTAAAATTACTTTCCCTATCTGAAACATGAAAGATTAATTTTGACTAGACTGCCCCTTTAAAACTTTGTAAATAAATACTCATTTGTCATATTGGTTCTACCACAGCCACTGTTTTGATCCCACACCCTATAAAGAGAGATGTTACTCATCTAAATACTTTAAAAATTGGCCACTGCAGAGGATATAAGATAAAGAACACTCAAGATTATTTTAAGGGAAGTGTCTAAGGACTGTGTGTGAAATCAGCAAATAGGTCTATTAAATCTTAAATGTATATGAAACCCACATTTTCCTTTCATGTTTCAGACAGAGCATACAATTTTAAACAACTTTACAATTTACTTCTATTGTCAATTTTTCTTGATTTTCTTGCTATCCTTTATTGAAGGAGCAGCAACGCATTACTACTGGGATGTAGCTGTACACATCAGGTGAACCAATCACAAAAGATGTATCCTTAGCTGAAAACCAAACCTAAGGAGCAGCAGTTCATTACTGGGAGCTGCTTGGTGGAACCACATATATGCCTCTTGTTACTGGCTCACCTAATATGTTGGGCTAGCTCCAGATAATGCACTGTTGCTCCTGAGCCTACTTAGGTATGCTTTTCAACAAAGGATACACCTTTTGTGATAGGCTCACCTGATGTGTTCAGCTACCTCCCAGTAGCTCCTGATATTCTCAAGATGTATAAAATAAATAAATAAAAAACCAGGGAGGATGCAAATAATGACACAGAAGAACTGCAAATAAACTACAGCTATGCAGGGACATAGTCATTTAATGCCACTCAGAACTTGCCTGTCCGCTGACAAGGGAATACACTTAAACACAGAGCACTGCATTGCCTTTTCTAATTGACTGTGTCAGACCTGTTCTATTTTTATCATGTGTACGCACTAGAGAAGAAGTTGTTTCTCCCCCCTTATGATTCATAGCACAGTAAGCAAAGCAGTGATTCATTTATAGACTTGGGATTTCATAGTAATAATTCCCAAAATGAAGTTTGTCCTTAAGAGACTTTACTACAAGTTAACTTATACTGCGTAGAAAATCTATGGAAACAATTAAAATATGATAACACTGGAATTAGCATAAAAATGTAAAAGCGCATGATGAAAACTGGAAAAGTAATTTAGCTCTGGTTTCGTTTTTATATTTTTAACCCCTAAATACTAGTCATTCTCGTGAACTGGCCTTGGGAACTGTTAAAGGAACATTAATTATTTTACATATGCATCCGCAATTAAGCTCTGCATTGCAAAAGATCTGCATTAAAATAAAAATTTGGGGGCTGATTTAACAAAGTGCAGGCAGACAGGGTTTGCATCCACAAACTTGTCCACCTTGGTATCGCAGAAAGCAGGCAGCAATATGCTGCCCACATTTAACATTGCACAAGCGTCTGAATGGAGCATGAGTAGGGGCTGTCAATCAACTCGGCAAATGTATCCGGGGTGATTTTAATCCGCCAGCTAAGAGCTGGCCTAAAGGTTTGGAAGCAGTGATCTTATGACCGCTGCTTCTTAAAGGACCAGTCAACACAGTAAATCTGCATAATCAACAAATGCAAGATAACAAGACAATGTAATAGCACTTAGTCTGAACTTCAAATGAGTAGTAGATTTTTTTTCTGACAATTTTAAAAGTTATGTCTCTTTCCACTCCCCCTGTACCATGTGACAGCCATCAGCCAATCACAAATGCATACACGTACCATGTGACAGCCATCAGCCATTCACAAATGCATACACAGTTATTCTTGCACATGCTCAGTAGGAGCTGGTGACTCAAAAAGTTTAAATATTAAAAGACTGTGCACATTTAGTTAATGGAAGTAAATTGTAAAGTTGTTTAAAATGGCATGCTCTATCTGAATCATTAAATTTTAATTTTGATTGAGTGTCCCTTTAACTTAGGGCTGCAGGCTCACTCATGCGAGCCTACAGTGAAGAGCCTCAAAATCTGCATACACATTGATAAATGGAGCCCTTTAAGTCATTTTGTTGGTTCTGAGCACTCTAAGGATAATCCCATTGAAAAGTCTCTTGATAATGTTTATTTTATTTCCTCTTATGTGGCCAAACATAAGGTCAAATTTAAACAAGCTCCTGTATTGATCTAAGCAACCGCTGTGTAGCATGTTGTAGGGTCAAGTAGGCAGTATGACATCCAACTTTATTGTGGGGAAAATACAATTTCAATGGTAATTATCAGGAAAAGCAGGCAAAATATAGAATAAAAATACATTGCTTATTTTTCGCTATTTTAATTAATCATTTTTTGGGGGATTTGAGTTTGAGGTTAATGTTTCTTTA
Source organism: Bombina bombina (assembly GCF_027579735.1). NCBI lineage: Eukaryota > Metazoa > Chordata > Amphibia > Anura > Bombinatoridae > Bombina > Bombina bombina. The sequence continues at coordinate 944,126,021 of NC_069500.1, forward strand.
AGTGTCTTAGCTGTTCTACACTTAGAGGAAAGATAACTGTTGAATAACTAGGTTGCACTCAGATTGTTTACTGTTAAAAAGTATTAATAGTTAGTGTGCTAGTGATATGGGGTTTGGATCAGTTTCTAGGGGTGTGACTTTAGCTATGGAGTGACCAGGTGTAGCCTGGCAATAATTACATAAGTCAGGAACATTTGGATTTGTATGCTAATCCTAGAAACTGTACAAGCAACAATAGCTGAGAAGCGTACACCTCTGGGTGGAACAGGAAAATGGCCCCTTCCTGTCAAGGCAGAACCCTATGAAGGGCAATGCCATCTATCATTACTAAATATGATATGCTCTGTCTATAGGATGCAGCTAGGGTTGACACCTTTTCTGGACAAAAAATACCAGATATGCTCATTAGCATACATTTGCATATGTACTTATACAGCATAAATAAGGCGCTAAATCTGATTTTATATGATCGTTGGTTATAATATTCTAAAATACTTGGTAGAAGTTACTATATTTAATTTTATTTTCGACTTAAAAATACCAGTCATGTCGGTAGAATAGCGGCTGGGTGGCAACACTATATGCAGCAGATTTCCGAGCTTGTATTTTATGTTTATTAAGTTCATATGTGTGCTCATCAATGGGTTAAAACATTTCTGGATAGCTTAGTTCCAAGACCGATAATTTAGAACTAGGGATCCCTCTCAATGGAATACTCATTGTGTGCATATTGTAGCAGGAAGTGTGAGTTGGTACCTGCTGAATTTTATATTCTTACAAATATTTATTGTTTTTTTTTATTAGGAACATAGCTGCAGATAAACATACAACCTATAGGAGGGTTTTTAGCACTATACATATTAATATTTGTCTTAAAGTGCCCTCCTTTGAAATAAGCAAATTTAAGACATTTATGAGTAATAAATTAGCTTCTCTTCAAAATGTTAAAAGAATCAAGGCAATACATGAGAAATGGATTCCTAGATTTAGTTTAACAATCCATTCTACAGCTGGTGGGTGGTATTGGGAAGTTTGAAAGCCGATTTAGTTATGTAATTTTTTTTAAGCTTAAATGAGATATATGGATAGACCACATGGTTTAATACAAGGTAATACTGTTATTTTGTCTTGCAAGAGCTCTGAATCTTACATTAAATACAAGTGACACTTTGGAGCCCATTTATCAAGCTCCGAACGGAGCTTGTGGGCCCGTGTTTCTAAAGACCGCTGCTCCATAACCCTGTCTGCCTGCTCTGAGCAGACGGACAGGAATCGCTGCAATTCAACCCGATCGAATACGATCGGGTTGATTTACACCTCCCTGCTGGCGGCCGATTGGCCGCGAGTCAGCAGGGGGCGGCGTTGCACCAGCAGCTCTTGTAAGCTGCTGGTGCAATGCTGAATACGGAGAGCGTATTGCTCTCCGCATTCAGCGATGTCTTGCGGACCTGATCCACACTGTCGGATCAAATCCGCAAGACCTTTGATAAATAGGCCCCTTTAAATCAGCTCAAAAACCTATAAGTATCAGTCTATTTTATGTAAAGTTTTAAGTAGCCAAAAAGCCAACAGGAATGTCCAGTTGAACTCTTTATAAAATGCATAGCCTCTATTTCACTGCATAATCTGTTTTCATTCTTTCTCTACTTCCATTTCACAAAACTGAATAATTATATAGATTTCAGAGTTATAAATAAAGGCCTTTTTCATGGAACAAGTAATTGGTTAACAACTTAAAGCTGTTCTGCAGCAATGGAAGTAAATTAGGCTGTGACAGTTAAAGCTAACAATTCCTACAGACAGGGCCGTTGTGAAAATAAAAAGAACCCCTTTAAAAAAATTAAAGCCCAACCCTATTTGCAATTGAACCAAATATATATATAGTCCCCAAGAAAGCAAGCACTCGCTGGATTTATACACAGAAAAAACAGTGACGTTTCAGGGATCAATCAAGGGGTGATTGGTTCAATTGCATATAGGGTTGGGCTTTAATTTTTTTCCAGGGCTGTTTTTTATTTTTTTATTTATGATTGATCCCCGAAACGTCACTGTTTTTTCTGTGTGCCATTAAAGCACCTTTTGTATAAATCCAGCAAGTGCTTGCTTTCTTGGGGCCTGTACTATTTTTTGCCTGCACCCTGGTAGCTGAATTTCGAGGTTGGAGTGCGCTCTCTTGTGGATTATATGTATATATTTATTTAATTTTATATATATATATATAAAGAATCACAGAGGGATGACTCAAAATTCACATTTTAATTATGTAGAGTGACAGCGTAAAATCAAAAAAGGCATAGAGCACAAAAATAGTTCAGACCACAGGCGGTTTGTTACAGAGCTAAAGACACCACTACCCCCCTTACATTATACAGCCGGGGTGCAGTGTTTAACAATCCGAATGGCTGAGTTGAATACTTTGGACACTCTCCTATAACGGCAACCACATTGTCGCGGCATTACTCTGCATAGCAGTTTTATTACTCAGTGTGACTTCTGTTGCTTTGTGAGTGATCGAGAGCGTCTACACGGATGACTGACTTAAATATTGCTATATATACAGTATATATATATATATATATATATATATATACTGTATATATGTGTGTGTGTATATATTTGGATTCAGGAGAAGAACTTTAAATATAAAGATGACAGTGATGTCTCTTTGTAGTGTAATTCACAGAAGCAACATGTCTCTGATCTCCTGAGTAAAATCAATATTGCCTTCTTTTGTGAGACAATATTTGCTATCAGGAAATCTTGCAGGGCATCTTCTTCTACGCTTTCTACAGTTATTTGTACAATTAACAAATTTATTTTCTGAACTCTGCACAAGGGGCCACAGTATTAAACTTTCATGATTCAGATACAGCAGCAGTTTTAAACAACTTTCCAATTCACTTCCATTATCAAAATGTGCTTTTTATAGGCACTTTTTTGAGGCACCAGCTCCTACTGCACATGTGCAAGAATTCACAGTATGTACATGTATGCATTTTCTGATTGGCTGATGACTACAACATTATGCAGGGGAAAGGAAAATGGAACTAACTGAAATTTGTCAGAAAAAATCTACTACTCATTTGAATTTCATACTAAGTGCTTTTGCGTTGTCTTTTTATTATGAATTTGTTAAGTATGCAATTGTACTGAATTTATTGGTCTTTTAAGATAGCCAACTGTCCTTATTTTCCTGGGACAGTCCTAAATTTTGAACTTCTGTCCTGTGGTGTAAATGTATGGTGTGTGGCAGAAATTATGCCTCACAATACTAATCATAAAGCAATAATATTCCAACACTCAGGTAGTATTTGCAGAGGAGATTCTCCCCTTAATACTAAAGTCTAGATACTCTTTAATAGAGATAGTATAATAGACAACATTGATTCTCTAGAAGTGACCCATACTTGTACATAGTAACCCTGACGCGTTTCACATATTACTTGTAAAATTGTAGCTGCAGCAATGTTGACAGTTATTTATAGCCCCTCATATTCTAATACTTTTATTTAATTGTGTAGGTTACAATAAAGTGTTTTCTATTAGCTCATGATCCATCTTTTCCCAAATGATACAATTTGTGTGGTCTATCACTTTATGAAAGGCTACACCAATCCCAGGATTTGGGTGGGTCTACTATAATACATCATTTATTAAACTGCTAGCATTGGTGGAAAAGCTTACAGGGATACACCCTCCCACGATAATGTATAAAAAGTGTCTGGAAATGATTGGTGATGACTGTCACACTTACTTGTCTTCCTATTCAAAAAGTTGTCCCACAAAAATATGTAAATTATTTTTACTCTGCATTATTGCAAACTGCGATACTCATGTGCAATACTGTAGCAATTACTATTTCTAATCATACAGAGGCTGCTCCACTGTGTTTCTTTAAAATGTTTTCTAATCATGGAATATAAAACTTATTAAAGGGCCATTATCTAATCTAATAAAACAACTGTGCAATATATATATACATTTTTTATCAAGCCTGTAAAATTTATGTGAAATTTATATTGAATGTTATATTCCCTCCAGAGAGACTAGAATTCCTCCATTATACTTATAGGGACTTGGAACCTATTTTTTTCTTTCATGATTTAGATAAAACATACAATTTTAAACAACTTTCTAATGTGCTTCTATTATCTAATTTACTTCATTCTCTTGGTATCCTTTCTTGAAGGAGCAGCAATGCACTACTGGTAGTTAGCTGAAAGCCAATCAGAATAGGCATTTATGTACAGCCACTAAAGCCTACCTAGGTATACTTTTCAACAAAGGATACAAAGAGAATGAAACACATTAGATAATAGAAATAAGTTGGAAAGTTCTTTAAAATGACATGCTTTACCCGCATCATGAAAGACAAAATTTTGGTTTTATCTCTCTTTAAAGTTACAAAAACGTGCAAGGAAAAAAATGCTTTTCATTATTTCATTATTAACCTTTCAAAAGCAGCTATTGCAGATGACAAAACAAAGGTAAATGGTGTATTTGTAAACAATTTAATACACCAGCAGGTAAAATGGACTATTTGGAATACATTAAAGGGGGAGAATATGCAGTAGAATATCCCTTTAAATATACTAAACTATAATTAAATTGAGTTTTCTTCTTTTTACCAGCTTATTTGCAGACCACTTTTCACTTAAAGGGACAGTCTAGGCCAAAATAAACTTTCATGATTCAGATAGAGCATGCAATTTTAAACAATTTTCCAATTTACTATTATCACCAATTTTGCTTTGTTCTCTTGGTATTCTTAGTTGAAAGCTTAACCTAGGAGGTTCATATGCTAATTTCTTAGACCTTGAAGCCCACCTCTTTCATATTGCATTTGAACAGTTTTTCACCACTAGAGGGTGTTAGTTCACGTATTTCATATAGATAACACTGTGCTCGTGCACGAGAAGTTATCTGGGAGCAGGTACTGATTGGCTAGACTGCAAGTCTGTCAAAAGAACTGAAAAAAGGGGCAGTTTGCAGAGGCTTAGATACAAGATAATCACAGAGGTTAAAAGTATATTATTATAACTGTGTTAGTTATGCAAAACTGGGAAATGGGTAATAAAGGGATTATCTATCTTTTAAAACAATAAAAATTCTGGTGTAGACTGTCCCTTTAAAGTGGATGTAAATTTTGATGCTAAAGTTCCCGGTTTTTAAATTTTTTATTAAAAACAGGGGCACTTTAATTCATCAAAATTTACATTCCACTCGTGTTGTGAAAAAAAACAACTTACCTTTTAATCTACACAGCAGCTCCAGCTTTCTCCAGTCGTTGCAAGCCATTTCTGACATCAGAAATGATGGATAGTTCATCCTCCAATCATGGCTTCCCCCGGGGGAATCAGTGTCTGATTCAACGCCGTGATTGGAGGAAGCCGGATTCCTCATTTTAGACTCAGGAAGAGGCTTTGTGGAGAAAGCTGGATCGGCTGTCAAGTTTAAAAGGTAAGTTTTTTTTCACAACAGGAGTGAAATGTAAATTTTGATGAATTAAAGTGCCCCTGTTTTTAATCAAAATTTACATTCACTTTAATCTTTTAAATATACATTGGGGGCCAAACATTTAACATGTAATACAATGAATGATACATTTAGTTAAATGCTTTGCCCGATGTTTCTTAGAGCTAAGGACATAACCAAAAGGCTTGATTTGATTTTAGATTTTAGTAAAATGTAATATATATATAAATAAAAATGTAGAATTGTAACATACGTACAGTAAACATCATAAATATCCTTCCTAATAATGTGCTCGATCCAATCAATGTGAGCTGATGCGCGTGTGAAGACACTGGGCTTTTTATCCATAATACAACCAACAACTCCAAAGCTGGTAATTCCATGAACTTCCCAGATTGAATTGTTAGCAGTTGATGGGCACACCAATGGCCCGCCTGAGTCTCCCTATGGATAAATAAACAACACAATAGAAATAATGGAATATTAGTAGTGTATGAACAGTACTAAAATGGTATTTGTTTCTATTTAAGAATGTTTTGTCATATTTATTAGAAGTGGGTGAATGTCTGTGTTTTGACATTTGAACAATAAACTTAAGCTTCTTTTTGATAAGAAGTTTACCATTTGGATATTTCAATGGAACAAGCGTCAAGATTTGAGCATTTTATTTGAATATTGATACCAATAGTCCAATAATTAATGCTTGTAAATATCTAATGATTGACAGATATAAAAGATTTGATTGGAACCAACAAAATTAGCCAACAGATGTTTGGAAACAACTAATATTCATCTATATCAGATCATCTAAATACTACATAGTCTGTTTTCTGAGATGCATTCATTTATTTGAGTTTGGACTAGATTAATGTAGGCGGACACCTTCTGTAATTACCCAAGTTTACTTCTTATGCTGACAAAGGCTGCCATTAAGCTTCATATCTTGGATGAAGAGTAGTACTGGTATGATGGGGTCATCAGTTAGAAATTAATTATTCCTGATTTTATTATTTAAAGGGAAATATTAATCAATAAAAATTATCCTTTATCACTGGTAGAAGTGTGATATTACTGGGGTTTTCTTTACTTAGAGATAAACTCATAAGAGTAATTAAAGTAGCATAAAGGAATCCATGTTTATTTTTTATTTATTTATTTAAAAAAAAAATATATATTAGATTTTATAATGGCATACAATATATGATGAAGTATTCAACAGGGGAAAATGGCAGACATAAGTCAAAACATAATACAAATTAGCAGAGAGTCCATACAACGTTTGTAGACATCTAAGATGTCTGTATACGGGATGTGACATAAAAACACTCGGGTAGATTACAAGTCTTGCATTATGAGCGGTGCGGTGCTAACGTGCAGTTTATTGTCACCGCTCACTTCCCTACGGCGCTGGTATTACGGGTTTTTACAAACCCGGCATTAACAGGCAAGAAGTGAGCGTAGAGCAAAATTGCGCTCCACACTGCACTCCAATACCAGCGCTGCTTAAGTGAGCGGTGAGCTGGTTATACGTGCTCGTGCATGATTTCCCCATAGACATCAATGGGGAGAGCCGGCTGAGAAAAAGTCTAACACCTGCAAAAAAGCAGCGTAAAGCTCAGTAACTCAGCCCCATTGATTCCTATGGGAAAACTAAAATTATGTTTACACCTAACACCCTAACATGAACCCCAAGTCTAAACACCCCTAATCTTACACTTATTAACCCCTAATCTGCCGCCCCCGACATCGCCGACACCTGCATTAAACTTATTAAACCCTAATCTGCCACTCCGGACATCGCTGCCACCTACATTATACTTATGAACCCCTAATCTGCTGCCCCCAACATCGCCGACACCTACGTTATATTTATTAACCCCTAATCTCCCTCCCCCAATGTCGCCGCAACATACCTACATTTATTAACCCCTAATCTGCTGCCCCCAACGTCACCGCCACTATTCTAAATTTATTACCCCTAAACCTAAGTCTAACCCTAACCCTAACACCCCCTAACTTAAATATAATTTAAATAAATCTAAATAAAATTCCTATCATTACCTAAATTATTCCTATTTAAAACTAAATACTTATCTATAAAATAAACCTTAAACTAGCTACAATATAACTAATAGTTACATTGTAACTAGCTTAGAGTTTATTTTTATTTTACAGGCAAGTTTGTATTTATTTTAACTAGGTAGAATAGTTACTAAATAGTTATTAACTATTTACTGACTACCTAGCTAAAATAAATACAAATTTACCTGTAAAATAAAACCTAACCTAAATTACACTAACACCTAACACTACACTACAATTAAATAACTTACATAAATTAAATACAATTAAATACAATTAGCTAAATTACAAATAAACAAACACTAAATTACAGAAAATAAAAAACAAATTACAAGAGATTTAAACTAATTACACCTAATCTAAGAGCCCTATCAAAATAAAAAAGCCCCCCAAAATAAAAAAAACCCTAGCCTAAACTAAACTATCAATAGCCCTTAAAAGGGCCTTTTGCGGGGCATTGCCCCAAAGAAATCAGCTCTTTTGCCTATAAAAAAAATACAAACACCCCCCAACAGTAAAACCCACCACCCACACAACCAAACCCCCAAATAAAAGCCTAACTAAAAAACCTAAGCACCCCATTGCCCTGAAAAGGGCATTTAGATGGGCATTGCTCTTAAAAGGGCATTTAGCTCTACTGCTGCCCAAAGCCCTAACCTAAAAATAAAACCCACCCAATACACCCTTAAAAATTCCTAACACTAACCCCCGAAGATTCACTTACCGGGAGAAGTCTTCATCCAAGCGGCAAGATGTCCTCAATGAAGCCGGCAGAAGTGGTCCTCCAGATGGGCAGAAGTGGTCCTCCAGATGGGCAGAAGTCTTCACCCAGACGGCATCTTCTATCTTCATCTTTCCGACGCGGAGCGGTTCCATCTTCAAGACATCCGGCGTGGAGCATCCTCTACCTCTGACGTCTGCTTGCTGAATGAAGGTACCTTTAATTGACGTCATCCAAGATGGCATCCCTTAGATTCCGATTGGCTGATAGAATTCTATCAGCCAATTGGAATTAAGGTTGAAAAAATCCTATTGGCTGATCCAATCAGCCAATAGGACTGAGCTTGCATTCTATTGGCTGATTGGAGCAGCCAATAGAATGCGAGCTCAATCCTATTGGCTGATTGAAGATTGAAGATTCACTTACCGGGAGAAGTCTTCATCCAAGCGGCAAGATGTCCTCAACGAAGCCGGCAGAAGTGGTCCTCCAGATGGGCAGAAGTGGTCCTCCAGACGGGCAGAAGTCTTCACCCAGACGGCATCTTCTATCTTCATCTTTCCGACGCGGAGCTGCTCCATCTTCAAGACATCCGGCGCGGAGCATCCTCTACCTCCGACGTCTGCTTGCTGAATGAAGGTACCTTTAATTGACGTCATCCAAGATGGCATCCCTTAGATTCCGATTGGCTGATAGAATTCTATCAGCCAATTGGAATTAAGGTTGAAAAAATCCCAATAGAATGCGAGCTCAATCCTATTGGCTGATTGTATCAGCCAATAGGATTGAAGTTCAATCCTATTGGCTGATTGCATCAATCAATAGGATTTTTTCAACCTTAATTCCGATTGGCTGATAGAATTCTATCAGCCAATCGGAATCTAAGGGACGCCATCTTGGATGACATCACTTAAAGGTACCTTCATTCAGCAAGAAGACGTCAGAAGAAGAGGATGCTCCGCACCGGATGTCTTGAAGATGGAGCCGCTCCGCATCGGAAGGATGAAGATAGAAGACTTTTGCCCGTCTAGAGGACCACTTCTGCTGGCTTCGTTGAGGACATCTTGCCGCTTGGATGAAGACTCCTCCCGGGAAGTGAATCTTCGGGGGTTAGTGTTAGGATTTTTTAAGGGTGTATTGGGTGGGTTTTATTTTTAAGTTAGGCTTTGGACAGCAATAGAGCTAAATGCCCTTTTAAGGGCAATGCCCATCCAAATGCCCTTTTTAGGGCAATGGGGAGCTTAGTTTTTTTTTAGTTAGGGTTTTATTTGGGGGGTTGGTTGTGTGGGTGGTGGGTTTTACTGTTGGGGGGGAGTTGTTTCTATATCTTTTTCAGGTAAAAGAGCTGATTTCTTTGGGGCAATGCCCGGCAAAAGGTCCTTTTATGGGCTATTGAAAGTTTAGTTTAGGCTAGGTTTTTTTTTTTATTTTGGGGGGGCTTTTTTATTTTTATAGGGTTCTTAGATTAGGTGTAATTAGTTTACATATCTTGTAATTTGTTTTTTATTTTTTTGTAATTTAGCTAATTGTATTTAATTTATTTAATTGTATTTAATATATGTAAGTTATTTAATTGTAGTGTAGTGTTAGGTGTTAGTGTAACTTAGGTTAGGTTTTATTTTACAGGTAAATTTGTATTTATTTTAGCTAGGTAGTTATTAAATAGTTAATAACTATTTAGTAACTATTCTACTTAGTTAAAATAAATACAAACTTGCCTGTAAAATAAAAATAAACCCTAAGCTAGCTACAATGTAACTATTAGTTATATTGTAGCTAGCTTAGGGTTTATTTTATAGGTAAGTATTTAGTTTTAAAAAGGAATAATTTAGGTAATGATAGAAATTTTATTTAGATATATTTTAATTATATTTAAGTTAGGGGGTGTTAGGTTTAGGGTTAGACTTAGGTTTAAAGGGTTAATAAATATAGAATAGTGGCGGCGACGTTGTGGACGGCAGATTAGGGGTTAATAAGTATAATGTAGGTGGCGGATGTTAGGGGCAGCAGATTAGGGGTTAATAATATTTAACTAGTGTTTGCGGTTTAGGGGTTAATATGTTTATTCTAGTGGCGGCGATGTCCAGAGCGGCAGATTAGGGGTTAATCATTTTATTTTAGTGTTTGCGATGCAGGAGGGCCTCGGTTTAGGGGTTAATAGGTAGTTTATGGGTGTTAGTGTACTTTTTAGCACTTTAGTTATGAGTTTTATGCTACAGCATTGTAGTGTAAAACTCATAACTACTAACTTTAAAATGCGTTAGGAATCTTAGCGGTAGAGGGTGTACCGCTCACTTTTTGGCCTCCCAGGACAAACTCGTAATACTGGCGCTATGGAAGTCCCATAGAAAAAATCCTTTATGAAATTTATGTAAGTTGGTTTGCAGTAAGGCCAAAAAAGTGTGCGGTACACCTATACCTGCAAGACTCATAATAGCAGCGGGCGTAAAAAAGCAGCGTTAGGACCTGTTAACGCTGCTTTTTCACCTTACCGCAAAACTCGTAATCTAGGTGACTGTTTGAATATCTCAAGATATTATATGTAAAGTATGTTATAAGTATTGTTTTTTTAATGTCTGTGTATAGAAAGGAGTTTTTTCACCCTAATTTAGAAGTTTATTTAATAAAATCAATTAGTCTATGAAAAGAGTGCTGCCCTCAATATGTTTGTTTTGTGTAAAGTGATATTTCTCCAAATGAAGTGAGTGTGATACGGTATCTCTCCAGCATGTGATGGGTGGTGAATTGTTTTTTTTTCCAGTTCATGGGTATCATTTTTTCACAGAGTTGGAATTAATTTTTAAAGTGTATATTTGGAAACAACGTGATGAAGCATTGTTATTGTATGTTGGTAGACGTTCATAAATTGAGCAATGAATAATAAAGTATCCCTTCATTTCTGGCAATCATTTAGTTCCAAAACATTCTAGATTTAGAGATGTTTTTAAATTGCAGTTCTGTTCTAATATATCTGAACTAAACAAATGACAGAATCCTGAATTTACACACGTCTAGTGTGTCACTATACTCAATATAGAGGGTGCTTTATTCCTTATCGTTTTACTCACATAACTTATTTTGTGACCAGTTTAAAAATACATCTAGAAATGAAGAGAGGACCATGCTAATGTTTATTTTCCTACTAATTTTGAATTCTCTTCTCTGCATGTGGTACTGGGAAGAATCTGACAAGTGATAGTCAGGAAAAAAGTACTATTTTTGCAGACTCTAAAATGACCACATCTTGTATCCTGTCCACTTTTTCCTGCTAACGATTACGCAGTATATAAGTCTAAAGTATATAAAACATAATGGCCCATATTTATCAAGCTCCGAACGGAGCTTGAAGGGCCGTGTTTCTGGCGAGTCTTCAGACTCGCCAGAAACACAAGTTATGAAGCAGCGGTCTAAAGACCGCTGCTCCATAACCCTGTCCGCCTGCTCAGTGCTCTGAGCAGGCGGACAGGAATCGCCGGAAATCAACCCGATCGAGTACGATCGGGTTGATTGACAGCTCCCTGCTGGCGGCTGATTGGCCGCGAGTCAGCAGGGGGCGGCGTTGCTGCTGGTGCAATGTTAAATGCGGAGAGTGTATTGCTCTCCGCATTTAGCGAGGTCTTGCGGACCTGATCCGCACTGTTGGATCGGGTCCACAAGACCTTTGATAAATAGGGGCGAATGAGTCTAATTTTAACTTAACATGTAAAAAAAATACCTACCTGGCACACAGCTTTCAAGTCATCTGGAAGATCATAGCCTGCACAGATCATTGAATCCTTTATTTGAAACCACCAATATTGGGGTTTTTTGCATGTATCATATGGAATAACTGGTAAAGCAACCTGATTTAAGGCTTCAGCTGCTTTAGGAGCCATAGAATTTCCTTAAAAAAAAAAAAGAAGTAAATAATAATTTGCCTGAGAAAACACATAAAGCTTTGAGTGATTTCACAAATCATACTCTACTGCATAGTTTTTATTTTTCTAATTTGCATATATTATTTTAATTGTAAACTCTCTGGAGCTGGAAAATAGTCAAGGAATACCATACGTCTTTTATGTCTGAGTTTATTTTTATTTTATACAAGCTGTTCCCTCAGGCATGATGCCTGAGGAAATAGGTTGCATGCCAAGAAACGCATTGTAGTAACGCTCAGTATTGTTTTAGCATAGAGATCAGTGTCTCTTTTTTTACTTTGTTTTTATTAAACGCAAGTGCGTCATATTTTATTTCTTTGGAGCTATGGCAGAGACCAGAACAGTCCGAGTTTCTTACGCTGGAGCTTCAGTGAGCTTGGTTACTGGGAATACCCAGACTGCTTAAAGGGCCATAATACCCAAATGTTTAAACACTTGAAATTGATGCAGCTTAGCTATAAAAAGCTGACTAGAAAATATTACCTGAACATTTCTATGTAAAAAAGAAAGATATTTTACCTCAAAAGTTCCTCAGTAGCCACATCCCATTGTAAAGGATTTCTAAGCAGCATATCAGTATGTCTGTCCTGGGACAGCTGAAGGAATGAGCCTTGTGCACTCTCATGTTATTTCCCTATTCAGTGTAACAATGAAATCTCATGAGAATTAAGTAAAATCTCATGAGATCACAGTAAAAGAGTTCATGACCTCAGCACTGCTGATGCTGATTGGCTGCTGTTCATTTCTTCATTTTACCTGCAGGTGGGAGCAGGTGAAGTATAACTTTTTACACAGAACTTACTCTGCTGAGCTGAGGAAATTGTGAGGTAAAATATCTTCCTTTTTTACATAGAAATGCTCAGGTGATATTTTCGTGTCAGCTTTTTACAGTTATACTGCATCAGTTTCAAGTGATTTAGCATATGAGTATTATGTCCCTTTAAGTCAGTACAAAGGAGTGCAGCTATACTTGTACATGACTTATAGAGATGTATATTGAGACCTAGCGATTCATACAAGAAGGTGTCTTTGCTTAGATACTCTGGGGTATAGAAGACTCTATCCAGAAGAGCAGCTATTTGAAGATCAGAAGACACAGAGACTCTTATAACATATTAATTGATTTAATCATCTTTTAGTGAATATAATTTTGTCTAACAATTATTTTGTTATTTAGATTATTAAAGTGACATGAAACACAAAATAGTTCTTTCATGATTCAGATAGAGTATACAATTTTAAACAACTTTCTAATTTATTTTTATTATCAAAATGTCTTTGTTCTATTAGTATCTTTTGTTAAAAAGCAGGGACGTAAGCTAAGGAGTGTGCACGTGTCTGAAACACTATATGGCAGCAGTTCTGCAAAAATATTAACCCCTTAATGACAACTGACGTACCAGGTACGTCATGCATTAACAAGCAGTTAATGACAATGGACGTACCTGGTACGTCAGTTGTCTAACAGAGTGCTGGAAGTGATCACAATCGCTTCCAGCAGCTCTGAGGGTATTGCAGTGATGCCTCAATATGGAGGCATCCTGCAATACCCCTTTACAAGCCTCCGATGCAGAGAGAGCCACTCTGTGGCCCTCTCTGCACCGGTAGTGATGGTGCCGTTGTCCGGGTGGGAGGGAGCGTGCGTGCGCGTGCACGAGGGTGCGCGCGCGTGCACGTGAACATAGTGTGCACGCACAAGGTGCGTGTGCACGAGGCGCGTGTGCATGAGGCGCGTGTGCACGTGCACGTGCACACGCGCATTAGCTACACTGACACCAATGAGGGCAAAAAGCCAGGGAAAGGTAAAAATTTTTTTTTTTTAAATATAAATGGATCTGGGAGGGGGAGGGGGGTGGGGTTATTGTGGGGGTATTGTGGAGGGGCTGCTACACTACAGAAAGAGTTAATTGAAAAATAAAATAAAAATACTTTGTTTTTTGGGGCCAAAGTGGGTACTGGCAGACAGCTGCCAGTACCCAAGATGGCGGTAATTAGGTAGGGGAGAGGGTTAGAGAGCTGGAGGGGGTATCAGGGAGGTTGGGGCTAAGGCAGGGGTCCATCCCAGCTAAAAGATTTTATTATTTTTATTTAAAAAAAAACCAAAACCTCTTATTTAGTACTGGCAGACTTTCTGCCAGTACTTAAGATGGCGGTAACAATTGTGGGGTGGGGGAGGGAAGAGAGCTGTTTGGGAGGGATCAGGGGGTGGGATGTGTAAGGTGGGAGGCTGATCTCTAAAATTAACCCTGCAAGCTCCCTAAAAGCTACCTAATTTAACCACTTCACTGCTGGGCATAATTCACGTGTGGTGCGCAGCAGCATTTAGCGGCCTTCTAATTACCAAAAAGCAACGCCAAAGCCATATAAGTCTGCTATTTCTGAACAAAGGGTATCCCAGAGAAGCTTTTACAACAATTTATGCCATAATAGCACAAGCTGTTTGTAAATTATTTCAGTGAGAAACCTAAAATTGTGAAAAATGTAAAGTTTTTTTTTTATTTGCTCGCATTTGACGGTGAAATGGTGGCATAAAATATACCAAAATGGGCCTAGATCAATACTTGGGGTTGTCTGCTATATTACACTAAAGCTAAAATTAACCCTACAAGCTCCCTACAAGCTCCCTAATTAACCCCTTCACTCCTGGGCATAAAACACGTGTGGTGCGCAGCGGCATTTAGCTGCCTTCTAATTACCAAAAAGCAACCCCAAAGCCATATAAGTCTGTTATTTCTGAAAAAAGGGGATCCCAGAGAAGCATTTACAACCATTTGTGCCATAATTGCAGAAGCTGTTTGTAAATAATTTCAGTGGGAAACCTAAAGTTTGTGACAAAATTTGTGAAATATTTAACTTTTTTTTTTTATCGCATTTGGCGGTGAAATGGTGGCATGAAATATACCAAAATGGGCCTAGATCAATACTTTGGGTTGTCTTCTAAAACAAAATATATATACATGTCAAGGGATATTCAGGTATTCCTGACAGATATCAGGGTTCCAATGTAACTAGCGCTAATTTTGAAAAAAAGTGGTTTGTAAATAGCAAAGTGCTACTTGTATTTATGGCCCTATAACTTGCAAAAAAAGCAGAGAACATTTAAACATTGTGTATTTCTAAACTCAGGATAAAATTTATAAACTATTTAGCATGGGTGTTTTTTGGTGGTTGTAGATGTGTAACAGATTTTGGGGGTCAAAGTTAGAAAAAGTGTGTTTTTTTCAATTTTTTCCTCATATTTTATCTTTTTTTTTAGTAAATTATAAGATATAATGAAAATAATGGCATCTTTAGAAAGTCCATTTAATGGCGAGAAAAACGGTATATAATATGTGTGGGTACAGTAAATGAGTAAGAGGAAAATTACAGCTAAGCACAAACACCGCAGAAATGTAAAAATAGCCATTGTCATTAAGGGTAAGAAAATTGAAAAATGGTCCGGTCATTAAGGGGTTAACCATTTGCAAGAGCACTAGATGGCAGCACTATTTCCTGCCATGTAGTGCTCCGGATGCCTACCTAGGTATCTCTTCAACAAAGAATACCATGGGAAAGAAGCAAATGTGTTTATGTTGATGCCTTGGGCAAGATTACATATGCGGCGACGCCGGTTTTACGTGGTTTTGCTATCACATATACGTGTATATTTCACCCGTCGTCTGCAATTTTTACTCCCATAAGCTAACATAGAACCGCGTCGCAAATCAGTATCACATATTCAGCACAAGGATTTACTCGGCAAAAATTGAAAAATTTTACTACATTTTCACCTCGCCACACATAGGCAGGCGCAGCAAGCCTTGCGCTAAAAATGTGAGCACCGTAACTCCCTGAAAATATTAACTAACACCTAACGCATGCGCAATATCTATCTACCTGTCAACCGCCAACCCCCATCGCAATAACTAATAAAACTATTAACCTCTAATCCACAGTTAACCCACATAGCAATAAACCTAATAAATGTATTAACCCCTAATCCGCCATTCACCCACATCGCAATAAACCTAATAATTGTATTAAGCCCTAATCCGCCATTCACCCACATAGCAATAAACCTAATACATCTATTAACTCCTAAACCGCCAAACCCCACAACCCAATTAACCTAATTAAGCTATTAACTCCTAAACCGCCAGTGTTAGTTTTTTTTATTTTGAGGGGTTTGGTGGGTGGGGTTTTTTACTGTTAGGGGGGCTTAGAATTTTTTTAATGCAAAAGAGCTGTTCAACTTAGGGCAATGCCTTACAAAAAGCCCTTTTAAGGGCTATTGGTAGTTTAGTATTAGGGGTTGTTTTTTTTTGGGGGGGGGTTATTTTCAAAGGGATAAGGTTTAATTTTTGATAATTTGGTTTATTATTTTCTGTAATGTTAGACTTTTTTATTTTTGTAATTTTAGATTATTTTAATTTAATCTTAGTTTTTTTTTAAAGTACTGTTAGGATTTTTTATTTTAATTGTAATTTAGTATTTTATTATTTTATGTAATTTGGGGTTAATTTAGGGGGTGTTAGGTTAGGGGGCTTAGTAATTAAATAAGGTCTATTGCGATGTAGGGGTTGGCCGGGTTAGGGGTTAATACTTTTATTAGGTGGATTGCGATGTGGGTGAATGGCGGATTAGGGGTTAATAGTTTAATTAGGCATATTGCATTGTGGGGGTTGTTTGTTTAGGGTTTAATACATTTATTATTAGTTCTGATATGAGGGTGATGGCGAATATAGGGGTTTTGATGTGTGCTTTTTTTTTTGGGAGGCGTGTTGGACTTTTACGGGAGATTTGATTTTTTTTTTTTTTTTTTTCTTAGGTGCCGGCAGTTTAGAAAGTGCCGTAAGTCACCGGTGACTCGAGAAATGTGTATTTACGCACATTTCTGGACAACATCGCTAGTTTATCCGACTTACGGCACTATGTGATTCCCCGATGTGCCAGGTGAAATTACGGGTGACGCAGGTTTCAGCAGTTACTTTGAAGCCTGCGCCGTATATGTAATCTCGCCCCTCGTTTGAGAAGGTAAACATGTCTAGCATTTGCTCCAATGTGATTTAAGGTAGAACAATGATCAAATTGTACAAATATA
This sequence comes from Bombina bombina, assembly GCF_027579735.1. Lineage (NCBI taxonomy): Eukaryota > Metazoa > Chordata > Amphibia > Anura > Bombinatoridae > Bombina > Bombina bombina. The sequence continues at coordinate 944,143,293 of NC_069500.1, forward strand.
ACAATATGTATCCTGTATCAGTTTACATCATTAGCCTAATTTTATAAGAGGGTGCTAAGGTTCTGCAAACACAAATATGAGATAAAGAATGCTTTGTTAAATCTAGGCTAATGTATTCCTACATGCATTAGCTATAGGTAGATTTATGTGTCGTAATCAGCATTTGTCTGTTTTTCTCTGTTTCTCTTAGAGATGACAAACAGATCTAACAAGAAAGATGCACACTCAATAAACAAAAAAACAAAAAAAACAACAACAAAGAAATAACGTCAATTATTTTTTGGTACTATGATGCAGTATTTTTAACATAAAGATAGAATAAGAAAGAATATAGTTCTGCAGTTATGAAAATAACCATAATTTAACAAAAACTATTTTTAATAGGGGCCTGGATAACAAAATTATATATAATTATATTATCCTTTGAGGGGAATGGTTTTGGAAAAGCTATGATACCACAACCTAACAATATAATGCAACATGTCAAAATAGCTTTACTCAAAGGCAACATTAATTTGAATATTCACACAAGCTGGGAAATTCGGATCTAACTGGGCTTTTTAGATGACTTTTCATTTCAATTAGAATGTTACTGTTGTTATTTTTGCGAACACATTGCTATTGATTTATATATAAATCACCTGTTACAGAATTAATTAAAACCGTACAAACTAAACTAAAATTTAGTATTTACAATAAACTATGGCAACTATTTTCTATATATATTGGCAAACTTGCCTGTTTCATCCCCCCATCCGGTGGCATGGCAACGATAACCGGCTGCTGGGACTTGACCTTTGGGAGGTAGACAGGCAAAATCAATATAATTGCTGGCTGCCACTTCCCCATCCAGCTTCACCAATGCAATGTCATACTCCAAAGTAAGGACATCAGGATAGACAAACCCTTCATGGCGGTAAATTCCAAGAATCTTGAAGCATTGCTGGTTTGGTTCCACATAGGTGAGGTTGTGCTTTCCTAGACACATTTGCCAGCGGAATAATTCATTTGCATAGCTTTAAAAACAAAAGTTAATGAACAACATTGGCTATGAATAGTCATATCTAAAACTTAAAACAAGTAGAACAGCATGTCCGTGGTCATCTGTTAGAGATATATGGTGCTCAACAAAACCAATCCGTTTTTCGGTATCAGAGTGCTATAACGTATTATAAAATATTTGCTATTAGCCTCTTGCTACTGTTTTAGGAAACTCCATGTCACTAATATGTGCCTGTCACGTAGTCTTGTCTGCAGGAAACCCATGTGACATGAAATCTATCAAACGCTAAACCTAGTTTTGCTAGAGAAATGAATCTCACTACCGTTCTTTGTTTCTGCCCAGCCTCTGCTAGTGATGCAGTGTGGTGTGAGTAACAATGGCCAATTACATATATTTCTCTTATTTAGGAAGGTTTCTAATATATAAGCAGTCTCATGTAATAAAAGCTCACTTCTCTTCTTTCAGTCTGTAAGGGAAGTCTTGCTATTAGTCACAAAAGAGCAGCCCTTATCGGGGTTAACTGCTGACTAAATATTTTTGGTCTTTATTATTATTTGGGCTAAATTTTCACATCACACGTTTATGCACAAATGTTATTACATTTGTAACGTTGCTAATTAAATACACAATGAGTTTGATTTGACTGTATCATCATCCCGACTTATCATTGATTTCATTTATTTATGTAATGGAAGCCAAAAAACCAAAGGGACAGAACACGTTTAAAAAAAGAATACATTTAATACATGTTATTTATTTATTTACTGCTTGAAACAAAGTTAAGACAAATCTGTTTTGAAAATTACAACTAGGGCTTAAAGGGACAGGAACCCCATTTTTTTCATGGTTCAGAAAGAACATACAACTTTAAACAACGTTCCAATATACTTCTGTTACTTCTTGCTTCATTCTCTTCGTATTCTTTGTTGAAGGAGCAGCAATGCACTACTGGTGGGAGCTGGATGAACACATCAGGGGAGCTAATAATAAGAGACATATATGGGCAGGCATCAATCAGCAGCTAGATCCCAGTAGTTCATTGTTGCTCCTGAATCTACTGAGTTATGCTTTTCCACAAAGAATACAAAGAGACCTAAGCAAATGATATAATAGAAGTACATTGACAGGTTGTTTAAAATGGCATGCTCTGTCTAGATCTTGAAAGTAAATTTTGTCTTTGCTGTCCCTTTAAGGAATGATTGCCGCAGGGAGATAAACAGATCTCCCACTGCCTTATCATATAACATGCCTCACAAGCAAAAAGCAAACATTTGTTTTACTACAGAAACATCCATTTTACATAAAAACAAAAATGTGCAATACATTTTATATGCAAGAAGGATACAAATATGTGAGTGTCTCTTTAAGGTGCTACTTTCTCAGGCACAGCAGAAGTTAACTTCTTATTAAAACACATAGGGCCTGATTTTCTAAAGCTCTTTGGTCTGGAAAAAATCTGTAAGAAGTCTTATCACTAGTTTAAGATCCCCAAGTGAATGCTCTGAAGCCGTACTCCTTAAACTGAGAGTCAGGACCTCCCAGGGGATCAGAGCCGTGCTCTTTAAACTGGGGGTCAGGATCTCCCAGGGGGTTACTTAAAATCCAAGGGAATGCTCTGAAGCCGTACTCCTTAAACTGAGGGTCAGGACCTCCCAGGGGATCAGAGCCGTGCTCTTTAAACTGGGGGTCAGGATCTCCCAGGGGGTTACTTAAAATCCAAGGGAATGCTCTGAAGCCGTGCTCCTTAAACTGGGGGGTCAGGACCTCCCAGGGGGTTGCTTACATTTTTTAGGGGACCCAACAAGGTTTGATAATGTTCTGTGCACAGGTAGACAGGATAGGAAGAGGGGTCACTGGTACAATTGTAGGCTAAGTTGAAATTACTAACTAAAACAACAGCAGTGAAACAATTTGAGTATATACTATCCTGTATTTACCATTTGATATACCCTGCAGTATTACGCTATGTGGCGGTTGTACTATCTTTTCTAGAGTCACCTGTGAGAGAAGAGGCACCTTGAAATAATATTCTTTAGGTCCCTTGTTTCTTACACCCAGACTAGAGTTTCACCGGACAACTCTGAGGATCCGGTCTGCCTAGTTTGCACTACGTTACAGTGCTGCATCAAATGTGAGTGAATATTATCCATTATCTGTTATTTGATTTATTCTGCAGAATTACGTTATGTGGCGCCTTCTCCATCTTTTTTAGAGTTATTCTGATGTGGACGGCCTTATACCCTGAGGAGAGCAGCCCATTTGTGCTATTCCACATACGAATTTACTTGGACTCTATATGTATGGTATCAGTTATACGTACTCTATGGTACAATATTAACCATTGCTGCTTCCTTATATGGTTGCTTGTATACATTGATTTATACTTTTGATTACACTGTATACCTCTCATATAAATGTATTCAAGTGATAGCACCCTTATTTACACCTTTAAGTGTTATAGTGTATAAAACCTATGTATGAATTGCAGTGTGTAATTACTGACATTAATGTTTAATTGCTTATTTGACTTTATTGGTTCTTAAAAACTACCATGTCTTGTCATCTGTTGGTGTGAGTTTAATATCAGGTGGGATGTAAAGGGTTAAGTTTTAGATTTTAAAGTGTGGAGATTGCTCAGACTACTAGTGTCTATGATTACAGCTTCATAGCTGAAACGCGTAGGACCTGTCTGCCTACCCTTGTCCTGTTGACAACATTTGTTTGTGTGTTTCCTCGTTTTATCATTTTGGATGAATAATACATTTTGGATTTTTTTATTTTTGGATCCGGGACTCCTGTTCTTTGTTTTTTGCTATGTCTAAATATGTGTATGTATGTATGTATGTATGTATATATATATATATTATTATTATAATTTATTTGTATAGTGGCGCCAAATTCCGTAGCGCTGGGCCAAATTCCATAGCGCTGGTGTGTGTCTGTACAGATGTATATTTACTGTACATATTTCACATTCCAATGTTCTTCACTTACAGCATATTTCTATATATATTGATATATACCTATACCTCTATATCTATTCCAATAGATATATATGTATAGATATTTATACATATATATTATTATTAAATGATCAGATATGTATAGAAATATATATTTAATAATAAGATTTCATTGTTTTCTATGTGTAATGCGCATCAGGGTTTGTGATTTAGGTTCTCTGTGCTTTTGCCAACTTCAATGCATGTTATTGAAATATTTAATATAACATATTAAAAAATATTTATAAAATTAATCAAAATTATTTATTGATTCTTTGGATTATTTAGATTTTTTTTACAGAATCTAAGATAATTTTTATTAATATTATTTATTTTTGTATAATCAATATTTCGATAATGCGCATTGAAGTTAGCAATTCATGTGCGCTAACCCGACACTGCATTAGACCTAAATTGTGAACCCCAATGTGCGTTAGGCATATTTTTCATTTCTATATTCTTCACATAGAAAATAATGTACTTTTTATTATTGAATATATATTTCTATATATATGTGATAATGTTAATGTAAAATAGATATTTATACCTATGTATCTATAGAAAAAGATATACAGTTATATGTGTATATATATATATATATGTATGTATTTACATTACAAATTGCATTGTTCTGTATGTAAAGAACATTGGAATATGAAATATTCCTAATTCCTGTTGGGTTAGCATACGAGCGATAGGTGTTTTTTCTTCTGCACTCTCAATTGATGTCTATGGGGTGAATAGGTTAACGCAGTGGCGAAAGTTTATGCTCAAACAAAAATGCTAAATAGTGCACAACTTGTAGTCTGGCCCCTAGTCATCCAATCACAAGAAACAAATTTGTGCAGGCACCAATGACCAGCTAGATCCCATTAATGTAGGATTTTTTTTTTTAAACAATGGATACCAAAGAAAAAAAGTACATTTGAAAATAAAATTGAATTTTATAGTTTCTTAAAATAACATGCTCTATCTGAATCATGCAAGTTTAAAGGGATAGTAAACACCAAAAATGTTATTGTTTAAAAAGATAGATAATCCCTTTATTTACCATTCCCAAGTTTTGCATAACCAACACTGTTATAGAAATATTTTTTTTACCTCTGTAATTACCTTGTAGCTAAGCTTCTGCTGACTGCTTCCTTATATCAGATCTTTTGACAGACTTGCATTTCAGGCAATTAGTGCTGACTCTTAAATAACTCCACGCGCATGAGCACAATGTTATTTATATAAAACACATAAACTAACACCCTCTAGCTGTGAAAAACTGTCAAATGCTTTCAGATAAGAGGTGGCCTCCTAGGGCTTAGAAATTAGCATATGAGCCTACCTAGGTTTAGCGTTCAACTAAGAATACAAAGAGAACTCAAATTTGATGATACAATTCTTTTTATAAAGTTGTTTAAAATTATAGCCCTATCTGAATCATGAAAGTTTAATTTGGACTTTATTATCCCTTTAATTTTTACTTTTCTATGCCATTACTTAAAAAATAAATTGAAAAGGTTTTTTTTTTTTTAAATATTATGCTCTATCTAAAATGCTAAAGTTCAATTCATATCCATTTCAAAGTAAAAGTTTTTTTTCTATTATCAGTCAAACCCTCCTACAAATATGTATATATAAGAGCAATGTTGTAATGTAAAATCATTATATTAAGATTATAACATAAGTAATTATTTAGACAAAGGTTTGATAAAAAAACAAAAACACAAAACTATAGTGTTAGTTACACTTACTTTATAAAGCAATGGGCTGCTGTGAGAACCCAGTTCTTGTGTATAAGGGTACCGCCACAGGTGTGGAAGAAAATAGTTTCATTCCGAGAGCTTGGCCAAACCTTAAATCAAATAATATCAAGCAAATAGAGATGGTTATTTTGTAACTGCAAATAATCATACTGTAGGTATCTTACATACTAAAGCAGGAGTATATTTAGGCTTCCTATTGCCCTAGGCCTATACTAATGGGCTGTCTGCTTCTAACCTGTTTCTTGTCTACTTTCTCCCTTTCATCCACTTGAGCTCTAATTTAGATAAGTCTAATCCTTCCCACACCAACGAGGGACAGTAGTCACAATATCTTGATAGGGTCAAGATAAATATTTTGAACAGATTAGGCAACAAAACACAGGCCTAGTTATCTGTTTGCTACTGCTTTATACATTTTTATCTTAGGCCTAGGCTAATATGATCTGTTTATAAATATAAAGACAATATATGCATTAGAAGTTCCAAATATCAAACAAACTGTTTTATTGGCAATTAGAACCTAACATTATGATATTGGTCTACAAGGTTCAAAGTGTGATTTGAACTATATTCTTAACTTTTTAGTAATGAAGGAAAACATCCTGGACTCTATCACAACCTATCAACGATTTGCTTCTGAAAATGTTTTTTGCTTTCCGACCGATAAGGAACTGAGCTACTCAAGTGATCAAAATGCTATATTATATAATTTGTTAAAAACTCACCACAGCAAACATGTTTTCAACAGGAAATAGAAACTGGGAGTTCTCCCAGAACTGACACATATAATAGCTCATTCACACCTCTTAAGGTTATGAAAAAGTCCAAACTCATTCACGAAAGTGCATACATTACTGAACTTGTAAACTGGAATGAGCATTTGTGACTGTGAGTTCAATAATGTATGCACTGTCATGAACGAGTTTGGACTTAGCAGGCATGGAGGCTTGTACCTTATAAAAAGCCATTCACAAATCGTCATGCGTAGTATATTGTCTGTCCAGGAAAGGACCCTAAGGTTGGGAAGTGACAATAAGAACACAGTCCCAGCACAGATGATAAAACCCAAGACATGACCAAAATAGTAGTGGGAGCAAGCAGAAGCAGAGTCAATAGCCAGGCAAAAGGTCAGTACCGAGCGGGCAAAATACAGTACAGAATTTGTAGGGAAAGAGTAAAAGAGTTCAGGCAAAAGGTCAAAACACTGCCAGGTAAAGGCAGTTAGAATGATCCAAAGACTATGGCCAGGACATGAGTGCTCCACGGTGCTAACATAGCCTTCTCCTCAAAGTTCCCCTTTGGGGAACCTTACGAGGACAATGAGGAAAGAGTCTTTGGAAAAAAAAATCAATCAAAACAGGGGCATGGAGATCTCATGCAGGAATCCAGCACCTCTCAGAAATGGGATACCCCTTCCAGTCTACAAGATATTGTGGTTGTCGATTATGAGAGTTTAGTATTTTGGAAATTTCAGGTTCCCCATCAACAAAAACTGGAGCAGGAGACTGTGTCTGTTTGGTGTACTGGTTGTATATAGCGGATTTTATTATGGACACATGAAACACTGGATGTATCCAGAGAGAGGAAGGCAACTTGAGCTTCCTTTCAAAATATGTAATTATGTGATGAAATCCATACTCAACTGTGCCCACGGTGGTTTGGATTTTGATGAGGAATCTTATTGGCAAAAAAATAAGTACAAGCTGAGACATATAGAAGCCTATTTATCAAAGGTCTTGTGGACTTGATCCGACAGTGCGGATCAGGTCCGCAAGACCTCGCTGAATGCGGAGAGCAATACGCTCTCTGTATTCAGAATTACACCAGCAGCTCACAAGAGCTGCTGATGCAACGCCACCCCCTGCAGACTCGCGGCCAATGGGTCACCAGCAGGGAGGTGTCAATCAACCCGATCGTACTCAATCGGGTTGAATTGTGGCGATTCCTGTCCGCCTGCTCAGAGCAGGTGGACAGGGTTATGGAGCAGCAGTCTTTAGACCGCTGCTTCATAACGAAAGCACGGAGCTTGTTAAATGGGCCTAATTGTCTTACATCAAGGGGCATTTTAGGCCACCAGACTTAAGGCTAAAGTTGTTGGAGCATCTTTTCAATACCAGGGTGACCAGATAGTGTACTGTCAAGAGCCCATTAGAGTCTTTCTCAGGTTTGATGGAACAAATAGCATGTTAGTGGGGGCAGCAGGTGGTCTTTGGTTGATTTGTGCATCCTGTAGTTGTTTAAGCAAGGAAGTGGACATAGCTGGAATAACCTCTTGTGGTTTGATGATGACATCCATAGGTTCTTCTCTAGGCTCATCAGGAGAATATTGTCTTATTCTTAGAGCCTGGTATGCATGATAGGTTATAACTGAACTGAGAAAAGAACAGTAACCATCAGGATTAATGGGCTATGAGGCATTTGGCAGTCTGTAGGTATATGGGATTCTTGCGATCGGTCAAGACTAAGAATGGCATGGAAGTGCCCTTGAGTAAGTGTCTCCATTCAGCTAGGACCAATTTGATGCTAGTAGTTCTCTATTATTAACATTGTAATTGTTTTCAGATTTTTAGAATTTCTTTGAGAAGACTGCTACAGGGTGTATTCTTCCAGATTTATGATTTCTCTGAGGGAGGACTGCACCTGCAGCCACATCTGAAGCATCAACCTCCAAAATGTACAGAAGGGAAGGACCCAAATGTTGCAGAATTGAGGAAGTACTGAAAAGCCACTTAAGTTTCTGAAATGCATCCATGGCTTTATTGAACCATGTCTTACAGGAGATGGATTTCATGGTAAGGGCCACATTGGGTGTGGTGATGGAAGAGAAACCCCAGATGAAGTGCCTGTAGTAGTTCGCAAAACCAAGGAAGTGTTGAATACCTTTCAGGGAGGTAGGCTGAGGTCATTGCTGGATTGCGGCTAATTTTAAGCGATCAATGTCAAACCCAGAGGATGAGATGATATAACCCAGAAAGGGAATTGAAGATATGTGAAAAAGCAGTTTTTCCAACTTGACATAGGGACTGTTCTCCTTGAGTCTCTGTAGTGCCATTTTGATGTTCATTCAGGTTCTTAGATTAAATAAGTTTATCATCTAAGTAAATTATAATGAATTTGTTTATAAAGTCTCAAAATACTTTGTTAACAAAGTGCTCAAACACAGCTGGAGCATTACAGAGTTCAAAGGACATTACTTGGTATTCAAAATGCCTGTCAGGAATCAGACTGAGACGAGAAGTGCAAAAATAATTACACCTTTAATAATAGCAAAAAATAATAAAAAGTCCACAAGTCAAATAACAAGCCGGGAGTCAAACCCAGAGCTGGTAGTCAGACGAGCCGAGTCAGGAGCCAAAGCGAATAGTCAGACGAGCCAGAGTCAGGAACAAGCCAGGGATCAGGAACCAGGAAGGACATCAGGCAGCCAGGTATTACACAGGAACTCTCACAAACAGGTCTGAGACCACGCAAAAGCATAGCATACTGAACAGAGGCCCTTTAAAAAATAAGTGATGACATCACAATTCTGAGACTGCATCCTGTCTCACATGGATGATGCACACCAGTCTGGCCATAAAAGGAAGTGCAGGAAAGGAGCAGCATCCCCCACAATGCACCATAGTCAGGAAGAGAGGTGAGTAAAATGGCTGCCAGCAGCACATGGCAAACACAACAGGGAAGAATCCCTGACAGTACCCTCCCCTCAACGACCCCTCCCCCGCGGGAGGACAAAAGGCTTATTGGGGAAACGGGCATGGAAGGCACGGAGGAGGGCGGGAGCATGAACATCAGAGGAGGGGGCCCAAGAACGCTCCTCCGGACCGTAGCCCCTCCAGTGAATCAAATACTGTACACGGCCCCTGGACATATGACAGTCAATAATGCTGCTGACCTCATACTCCTCATTGTTGTCAACAAAGATAGGACAGGGATGAGGCAACACAGTGGTAAACCGATTACAAACCAATGGTTTCAAGAGGGAGACATGAAAAACATTGGAGATGCGCATAGCAGGAGGAAGGTGAAGAGCGTAGGCCACAGGATTAACCCGTCGGAGTATTCGAAAAGGACCAACATAACGGGGAGCCAATTTATTGGAAGGCACACAAAGGTTCAAGTTGCGGGAGGACAGCCAAACTCTCTCACCAACCTGGTAGGAAGGTGCGGGCAGACGCCTACGATCAGCCTGGAACTTTTGGCACTGCATAGAACGATGAAGGCAATCCTGAATCTGCACCCATGTGCATGGTTGAAACCCATTATTTGCCATGAATGGGGATAACTTGGAGGAAGCATTAATAGCACTATTATGAGCAAACTCTGCCCAAGGTAACAGTTCAGACCAATTATTGTGGTGATCTGAGACATAACAACAGAGCAACTGTTCCAGAGCTTGATTAGACCGTTCTGCAGCCCCATTGGATTGAGGGTGATATGCCAAGGAGAAGGAAAGCTGGATCCCCATTTGAGCACAAAAGGAACGCCAAAATCTGGAGACAAACTGGCTACACCGGTCCGACACTATCTCCTTGGGTAACCCATGTAAACGGAAGACCTCCCGGGCAAAAATTGAAGCAAGCTCCTGAGTGGTAGGCAGCTTCATCAAGGGAAGCAATGTGACATTTTAGAAAAACGGTCAACCACCATAAGGATAACAGTATTGCCATTGGAAACAGGGAGCTCTACGATGAAGTCCATGGAAAGATGTTTCCAAGAACGCTCACCATTAGCAATAGGTTGAAAAAGACCAACAGGAAGACGTCGAGGAGTCTTATTCTGTGCACAAACTGAGCAGGAGGCAACATACGCAGCAACATCAGAACGAAGACCTGGCCACCAGAATGGTCGAGTGACAGACCAAATCATTTGGTTCTTGCCTGGGTGACCTGCGGCTTTAGGATAGTGGTAAGTGTGCAAAAGTTTAGTTTGAAGATTCTCAGGAACAAAACACTTACCACTAGGTTTCTCAGGAGGTGCATTGGTTTGTGCAGCCAGGATCTCCTCCCCCAAGGGAGAAGTCAAATTAGTACGTATGGTAGCCAAAATATGGTCAGGAGGTATAACAGGAGTAGGTACAGACTCCTCCTTGGACAGAGGTGAAAATTGTCTTACTTCCAGGCAGGTAGGAGACCACATAATTAAACCGAGACAAAAATAGCGCCCATCTGGCCTGTCGGGGTGACAAACGCTTTGCTTCAGATAAATAAGTTAAATTCTTGGGGTGAGTAAGAATGAGCACTGGCACGCTAGTACCCTATGCCTCCATTACTTAAGTGCCAAAATTATGGCCAGTAATTCCCTGTCACCAATTTCATAATTGCACTCCGCTGGAGACAATTTCTTAGAGAAGAAACCACACGGATGCAAGGAACCGTCAGGCGTAGGACGTTGAGACAAGAGGGCACCTACTTAAGTCTCAGACGCATCGACCTCAAGAACGAAAGGCAGGATGGCGTTAGGATGAGCCAGAACGGGAGCGGCAGCAAAGGCAGTCTTAAGACTATCAAAGGCCTTAATGGCAGTAGGTGACCAATGGAGTGGATCATTCTCTTTACGGGTCATGTCTGTGATAGGTTTGACCAAGGAAGAAAAGTTTTTAATAAACTTTCTATAGTAATTGATGAACCCCAAAAAACATTGAATAGACCGAAGACCAACTGGGCGAGGTCACTGCAGAACTGCAGATAACTTGTCAGGATCCATGGAGAACCCTGCAACGGAGATAACATAACCTAGGAAGGTTACTTGAGTCTGATGGAACTCACATTTCTCGAGTTTGCAAAACAGGCCGTTCTCATGTAGTTTCTGAAGTACCCCTGTAACATCAGAACGATGAGCCTCAAGTGTGGATGAGTGGATGAGGATGTCGTCTAAGTATACCACAACACACTGTTGCAACATATCTCGTAGGACATCATTAATAAATTCCTGAAAAACAGCAGGAGCATTACATAGGCCAAAGGGCATTGCAAGATACTCATAATGCCTGCTCCTGGTGTTCAATGCTGTTTTCCATTCATGGCCCTCCTTAATCCTAACGAGATTGTACGCTCCTCTCAAATCAAGTTTAGTAAAGACTGTAGCTCCCTTGAGGTGGTCAAAGAGTTCCATAATAAGCGGAATAGGGTAAGCATTCTTAATGGTAAGATGATTAAGACCCCTATAATCGATACATGGTCTTAACTTGCCATCCTTTTTCTTCACAAAGAAGAAGCCAGCCCCTGCAGGAGAGCAGGATTTGCGGATGATCCCCCGCGACAGAGCATCGGCAACATACTCCTCCATAGCACAATTCTCTGCAACAGACAGAGGGTACACCAGGCCCCGAGGAGGAATGACTCCGGGTTGCAGGTCTATGGCACAATCGTAAGACCGGTGAGGAGGCAACGTACCGGCACGCACCTTGTCAAACACGTCTAGGAACTCTCGGTACTCCTCTGGCAATTGAGATACCGAAGAAGTGCACAAGACTTTAACTGATTTCCGAAGACAAGTGGAAATACATTGCAGGGACCACGACAAAATTTTGGACCTGCGCCAGTCAAGACTGGGATTGTGCTTTTGGAGCCAGGGATAACCCAGAACAAACGAAAAATGTGGAGAGTTTATCACCTGGAACTGGAGGGTTTCAAAATGGAAAGCCCCAACAGCCATGGACAATGGAGCAGTTTCGTGAGTAACGAGTGTGGGCTGAAGGGGCCTGCCATCAATGGCCTCAATAGCAAGCAGAACGGACCAAGGCAAAACAGGAATGGAGTGCTTTGATACAAAAGCACTGTCAATGAAATAGCCCGCAGCACCGGAGTCAACAAGAGCCTGAGTGACTATGGAGGAGTCCACCCAGGAAAGGACAACCGTGACCAAAGGTTTCTCCTTAAGCGGTTCCGGGGACAAGGATACACCACCCAAGGTCTGCCCCCAACAGGACCTTAGGTGTGAGCATTTCCCGGCCATGTAGGATAAGACTTCAAAAGGTGACCCTGTAACCCACAATAGAGGCAGAGCCCCTCCCTCCTCCTAAAGACGCGTGAATCCCAGCTGCATCGGCTCAGCAGTACCTGGTGACCAGGAGGCATGGGAGGAGAGGGAGGCATGGGTGGTAACGAACACGTAGGAGACAATGGAACAGGAGGCTTCCGCAAGCACTCCTTGAAAGAGGGCCTCTCTCTGAGTCTGATGTCAATTAGGATAAAAAAAGACACCAATGCCTCGAGATCCTCAGGTAAATCTCTGGCAGCAACTTTGCCTTTAATCGCATCAGAGAGCCCATGAAAGAAGGCGGCAACAAGGGCTTCATTGTTCCAACCTACCTCTGCGGCAAGCATTTGGAACTAAACAGCATACTGAGCAACAGATCTTGTACCTTGCTGAATGGACATGAGTCATTTAGCAGCAGAGGAGGAGTGAGCCGGAACATCAAATCCCCTTCGAAAGGAGGCCACAAATTAAGGGTAATTTGAAATCATAGGTTTATTAGTCTCCCACAAGGGATTAGCCCAGGCAAGAGCTGTGTCAGAGAGTAACGAGATGAGAAATCCCACCTTAGCTCTGTCAGAGGAAAACGCCTGAGGTAACATCTCAAAGTAAATGCCCACCTGGTTCAAAAACCCTCTGCACTGAATAGGATCGCCTCCATATCACTGAGGTAGAGGTGCAGAACCGGACATGCTCCTGGTAGGCATAGGTGCAGCAGCGGAAACAGGAGCAGCCATAACTTGCGGGACACTTTGGTCCAAATGTGCAGTGCGAGTCAGCAGGGTTTGCAGGGCTAGAGCAAATTGATCCAAGCGGTGATCCTGTTCATCCATCCTGGAAATGATGGCAGGTAAAGGTGGATTATTAGCACCATCAGGATTCATGGCCTTTGCGTAATGTCAGGGTGCCAGGAATCAGACTGAGACGATAAGTGCAAAAATAATCACACCTTTATTAAAAGCAAAAATAATAAAAAGTCCACAAGTCAAATAACAAGCCAGGAGTCAAAACCAGAGCTGGTAGTCAGACGAGCCGAGTCAGGAGCCAAAGCGAATAGTCAGACAAGCCGGAATCAGGAACAAGGAAAACAGCAGAGTCAGGAGCAAGCCATGGATCAGGAACCAGGAAGGACGTCAGGCAGCCAGGTAATACACAGGAACTCTCACAAACAGGTCTGAGACAACACAAAGGCAAAGCATACTGAACAGAGGCCCTTTAAATAATAAGTGATGACATCACAAACCTGAGACTGCATCCTGTCTCACATGGATGATGCACACCAGTCTGGCCATAAAAGGAAGTGCAGGAAATGAGCAGCATCCCCCACAATGCACCATAGTCAGGAAGAGAGGTGAGTAAAATGGCTGCCAGCAGCACATGGCAAATACAACAGGGAAAAAACCCTGACAATGCCCTAGGCGAGTATTGAAAGTGGTTTTCCTCTCATCTCCTTCCTTAATGCATATTCGATTATAAGATCAAAGTAAGTCTATTGTGGTATATATAGTGGCATCTCTTTGGTGATTAAAAAACCTCAAGGATGAGTGGAAGGGGGTAAGATTCCTTGATTTGGTTCAATTCCCGGTAGTCTATGCAGGGTCTGAGACCCTCATCCTTCTCAACAAAGAAGAACCCAACCCCACCAGGACGGATAAACCCTCGCTCAAGATTTTCAGCAATGTACTCCTCCAATGCTTTGAATACAGAGTGAGAAATGGCAAAGCTCTTCTCCTTAGGAATAGGTGCTCCAGGAAACAGGTTGATAGCACAGTCCCATTCTTAAAGTGCAGGAAGGATCTCTGCATTCTGTTTGGAAAATACATCTTGGAAATCCAAGTAAATGTCTGAAAATGTTGAGTAGTGTGGTTCTTTTTTTCTAGGACGTGACAATGGTTAAAACAAGCAGTACCCCAAGAAGATAACTCTCCTTGAGTAAGGACCAGGAAAAAACAGGGTTGTGTTTTTGAAGCCAGGGGAGGCACAAGATTACTGGAACATGGGGTGATGAGACCAGATCTAAAGTTAGAGTTTATATGTGGAGAACTCTCAGTGTTCTAATAAGAGGTTTGGTCTGTAGAGTAATCAAACCTGACCCTAACGCCTGAGCAGAAATAGTTGTAATGTGAGAGGGTTGAGCCTTTCCAATATGGATGAATGAAGCTTTAGATTATCAATACCATGTATATTAACAAACCTCTAGAATTTCTCCAGTGGACATTTCAGTGTGTTTAACATATTTTCAAGCAAATAGAGAAAAAGGTATTTTTAAGAAGATCCGAAAACCTTTTTGCGAGTGCGGAAATCAGCTAAAAAACGTGCTATTATGATCGCGCTGAAATGAAAAGTAGCCTTTTCGGCCCAAAAAAAGAGCTGAAAATGCTGCTCCTGATAGATTATAATCAAGGCCCCTGTTTATTGACATGTGAACTAAGTATTTGCATCAAATTTAAAAAGAAGAAAATAAATGACACTTGAAACAGGAAACAATGGTCAAGTTGATAAATCCACAAATCTTACTAAAAGCTGCTAGCAACATGTTTTGGGAGAGACTGGAATGCCATTGTAAAATTACCCTATGGAAGGGATAGGAGTTGCCATTGTACATATGCATTTAAAAAATATATGGAAGCTATGCTACTGCAAAAATTTCTAATGGACAGGATTTTTTCAAATTTTAAAAACATCAAGCAAATTACTTCCTATTATTATTATTATTATTACTACTATTAATATAATTTATTTGCATAGCACCACAAAAATTTGTAGTGCTGGGTACTAAGGTAGGGGGATACAAAAACAAAGATTTGTGGTAAGATACTAATATATAACAGACTAATGAAAATTAATTCAGCCCTGCTTTAAAGAGCTTATAGTCTACAGGATGAGTGTGCAGAGACAGGAATCCTATAGGAATTCTGATAGACTGGAATATCAAGCAAGCATTAGAAACAAGAATACTTGTGATAAAACAAATACCTGCTGTGTAACTAAAAGCTAAAGATATATACAAAAAAGAAAAAATAAATACATACATCAACTTCATAAAATGTGTACAATTTAAATTATATGTAATGTATAGAAATATTTTATTAATTAAAATATATGCACTATATAGAGAATTATATAGTACAGTAAAAAAAAAAAATTCTTATTAACAATACTGCAATAACACTAACACAATCATCTACTCTCACACACACATTTCTATGTTTAATGACAGCAAAGTCATTGTCTAAAGAAGTTTTACTGTTAAGGTTTATTGAATAATATTAGTATTTATAAATTTACAAATAAAGCTATTATATTGTGAAAACTGGAAGCACATTCTGTATATTAGCTAACAGAAATCCACTCAGTCATGGGGCCAATAAAACAATATTTCTCCAGTGTAAACAACATTTGTATCCATATTATTGTTAATCCATACTTGAGGTTATATGGTTAATCTAAGCCTAGATAATGGTCAGCAGTTTTATCGATAGCAAGCATTTTACCTGCATAGACACCTGCCAGGGCCAGGTGTGAGGGCTGGCTGGCTCGCCATTGACAATTCTTGAGTTAATTTGAGGAGGAAAAGTTGGTTGTCCACATTTACTTGGCCATTCTGTAAAGAATGATACACATTATAGTGAAATTAAATATTACTTGTCAGAAGCAATTACGTTCTTACTAAGCGGGGTATCTGTTGTGTACATTTTATAACTAAAATTATCCAAAATAACTTAAATGATCCATAAACCAATATTTTGAGTCTATCTAATATGTTTATGGTGATCATCCTAATTTCGGAACCTTCAGATGATTTGTACTGGAATGTTTTCTGAGCATGATACTTTAAACAGAAATTATACTTTTGTTGTTTTCTCATTGCGTATAATGAGCATAACTATATAAACATAAGGGAGAAATACAATTCGAGTAAGCAAGAAGAAATACTTCTTGTATCTGTAGCATAAAAGACAGAATTTAATAGAAAGTGAGTATAAGCTGTTAAATATATTTGTTTCAAAGTTCTACAGTAATAACATAACATTATTTTTTTCACCAAGCTTTTCAGCAGTACTCAGAGCTGTAAAATCACTAGTAAAAGTCTGTACTAATGTCTGTAAGTTGGATGAATTTGGTTACCTATTGGAATGCTGTCCCAAGGATTTGGGAGTGCTGGAGGCTCTGTTGGAGCTGCTGCCAGTGGGTCAGTACTCCAGTACGCACGGAATCCCTTTGCTTCTGTAAAAACATCACTGTGGAATCTGATAATCAGGAGGTTGCCCTGGGTAGTAATTGAGTCTGGGATTTTAGTTCCACAGAAGGGACCTACATCATGAAAAAATATAATAAAAACATTAGAAGCAGTGATTTTTCAAATAGATATCCTAAAAACTATAACACTTCACTCATACAATCGTACAATTTATCTGATATGAGGCACTATAGATAGCTCAGGGTACTCTAACCATATTGTGACCCCGCGCTAAGAATAGCGCACAAACTGGTATTACAATCAGTGGTGAAATAATGTTACTAGAGAATGCAGCCAACATTTTTTCCTCTTGCCATATACTTCCAATGGATAGCATGGACTGTGCTAACATCATTCATATTACAAGTGGTGAGTTATGAGATCTGCATAAGCACAACACATGTTAGTGCTGAAAGATATTCCATGCCTGGAGACCTGAAGTAAAGTGTTAGGGCTAAGATAAAAGTATAACAAAACATATGTATTATATATTAAATAAAGAATTTCACAGACATATATACATATTAAATGTAATATATATGTTTTTTTAATCAATAACAATGTTTTAACAGTGATTTAAAGGGATATGGCATATGAAAAGGAGTATCTGTATATGCATGTGTATGGATTTGTATGTGTGTAGGTATATAAGTGTATGCATATGTGTGTACAAATGTATTAGTAGGAAGTATAGATTGATACTGCTGTGTTAGTTTCAGTTTCAGTTTCAAAGGCCATTATAAGGAAAACAATTATATGCTCTAATTCTTTAGAGCATTTCATTTTATTACTTGCGATCCTGAATGGAAACTACTGCTGACCCAATCAGCAATGGCAGTCACACCGTTGGGTCATGCAACTACTGCTGCTGATTGGGCTAAAAAACATCCAGTATTCCCTAGGCTGTTAAATAGTCTTCAATATTGTATACAATAATACATTTTGTTTATGAAAAACCAGAAATAAATAGAAGAAGCATGCGTGAATTTCACTGTGACAAGACATTGATTAGAACAAAGAACTCATCTTGCAAATCTCACCATATTTTAACACTGGTTGATTCCCCTCTTCATATGCAGCTACATTGTCATAGCACACTCTAGTAAGCAAGTCTGGATCTTCCAAATCAAAGTGAGTAAATTTGAGAGTCACTTTTTTACCGTGAGGCACCTCTATGCGCCATACACACAAACTGTTGGCTGCATAGGTATTAGGCCACTTAGGGGATTTTATCACCCCATTTTCCTCATGTGAACCCCCTCCACATGACTGGATTTCTAGGAAAAAAATAAATACATAATTATTTTTGTTATAATCATAACCAAAATAACGTTTGATATAAATATTATTGGCAAAGAAAGATTTTTCATTAAACATGCCATTATGTATCTGTCAAAACAAGTGTTGGATATGGAACTTTATTTTGCACATTAAGAACTTTGAACTGGTAATGTGAATGTAGACATATTCTTTTATCATATCTTGTGTGGATAAGTATGAACCATTAAAATATACGTAAAACACCTATACGGTAGTGCTTTTCGTATGAAGGCTCACACTATACCCTAGTCTGTTGAGTGTTGCACTATTATTATTCTCTTATTTTGAGCTTCAAAGAATATTTGACAAAGATTCCATTGTGGTGGAATAAATCATACTACATTTATTTTGTTTTACTGGGAAGGGTTGGCATGAAAGTCTTTGTGAACTTGCTGCAAGAATACTTCTCATCGGTCTTAAAAATATATCCGCTAGATTTAGAGTTCTGCGGCCAAAGGGGTGTGTTAGCTACGCATGCTTTTTTTTCCCCGCACCTTTTAAATACCACTGGTATTTAGAGTTCACAGAAGGGCTGCGTTAGGCTCCAAAAAGGGAGCGTAGAGCATAATTTACCGCCACTGCAACTCTAAATATCAGCGGTGCTTACGGACACGGCCAGCTTAAAAAACGTGCTCGTGCACGATTTCCCCATAGGAAACAATGGGGCCGTTTGAGCTGAAAAAAAGTCTAACACCTGCAAAAAAGCAGCGTTCAGCTCCTAACGCAGCCCCATTGTTTCCTATGGGGAAACACTTCCTAAGTCTGCACCTAACACCCTAACATGTACCCCGAGTCTAAACACCCTTAACCTTACACTTATTAACCCCTAATCTGCCGCCCCCGCTATCGCTGACCCCTGCATATTATTATTAACCCCTAATCAACTGCTCCTACATTATCCCTTTGTACCCCTAATCTGCTGCCCCTAACACCGCCGACCCCTATAGTATATTTATTAACCCCTAATCTGCCGCCCCCAACGTCGCCGCTACCTACCTACAATTATTAACCCCTAATCTGCTGACCGGACCTCACCGCTACTATAATAAAGTTATTAACCCCTAATCCGCCTCACTCCCACCTCAATAACCCTATAATAAATAGTATTAACCCCTAATCTGCCCTCCCTAACATCACCGACACCTAACTTCAAGTATTAACCCCTAATCTGCCGACCGGACCTCGCCACTACTCTAATAAATGTATTAACCCCTAAAGCTAAGTCTAACCCTAACCCTAACACCCCCCTAAGTTAAATATAATTTTTATCTAACGAAATATATTAACTCTTATTAAATAAATTATTCCTATTTAAAGCTAAATACTTACCTGTAAAATAAACCCTAATATAGCTACAATATAAATTATAATTATATTGTAGCTATTTTAGGAATAATATTTATTTTACAGGCAACTTTTTATTTATTTTAACCAGGTACAATAGCTATTAAATAGTTAATAACTATTTAATAGCTACCTAGTTAAAATAATTACAAAATTACCTGTAAAATAAATCCTAACCTAAGTTACAATTAAACCTAACACTACACTATCAATAGATTAATTACATACAAATACCTACAAATAAATACAATTAAATAAACTAACTAAAGTACAAAAAATAAAAAAGCTAAGTTACAAAAAATAAAAAAATAATTTACAAACATTCGAAAAATATTACAACAATTTTAAGCTAATTACACCTACTCTAAGCCCCCTAATAAAATAACAAAGCCCCCGAAATAAAAAAATGCCCTACCCTATTCTAAAATAAAAATAGAAAAGCTCTTTTACCTTACCAGCCCTTAAAAGGGCCTTTTGCGGGGCATGCCCCAAAGAATTCTGCTCTTTTGCCTGTAAAAAAAACATACAATACCCCCCCAACATTACAACCCACCACCCACATACCCCTAATCTAACCCAAACCCCCCTTATATAAACCTAACACTAAGCCCCTGAAGATGTTCCTACCTTGTCTTCACCACGCCGGGTATCACCGATCCGTCCAGAGGAGGCTCCGAAGTCTTCATCCAAGCCCAAGCGGGGGCTGAAGAGATCCATCATCGGGCTGAAGAGGTCCATCATCGGGCTGAAGAGGTCCATCATCGGGCTGAAGTCTTGATCCAAGCGGGGGCTGAAGAGATCCATCATCCGGCTGAAGTCTTCTATCAAGCGGCATCTTCAATCTTCTTTCTTCCGGATCCATCTTCATCCCGCCGACGCGGAACATCCATCCTGGCCGACGACTTCCCGACGAATGACGGTTCCTTTAAATGACGTCATCCAAGATGGCGTCCCTCGAATTCCGATTGGCTGATAGGATTCTATCAGCCAATCGGAATTAAGGTAGGAAAATTCTGATTGGCTGATGAAATCAGCCAATCAGATTGAGCTCGCATTCTATTGGCTGTTCCGATCAGCCAATAGAATGCAAGCTCAATCTGATTGGCTGATTGAATCAGCCAATCAGATTGAACTTGAATCTTATTGGCTGATTCCATTTTAAATTTTCCTACCTTAATTCCGATTGGCTGATAGAATCCTATCAGCAAATCGGAATTCGAGGGACGCCATCTTGGATGACGTCATTTAAAGGAACCGTCGTGCATCGGGAAGTCGTCGGCCAGGATGGATGTTCCGCGTCGGCGGGATGAAGATGGATCCGGAAGAAAGAAGATTGAAGATGCCTCTTGATAGAAGACTTCAGCCGGATGATGGATCTCTTCAGCCCCCGCTTGGATCAAGACTTCAGCCCGATGATGGACTTCTTCAGCCCGATGATGGACTTCTTCAGCCTGATGATGGAGCTCTTCAGCCCGATGATGGACCTCTTCAGCCCGATGATGGACCTCTTCAGCCCGATGATGGACCTTTTCAGCCCCCGCTTGGGCTTGGATGAAGACTTCGGAGCCTCCTCTGGACAGATCGGTGATACCCGGCGTGGTGAAGACAAGGTAGGAAGATCTTCAGGGGCTTAGTGTTAGGTTTATTTAAGGGGGGTTTGGGTTAGATTAGGGGTATGTGGGTGGTGGGTTGTAATGTTGGGGGGGTATTGTATGTTTTTTTTACAGGCAAAAGAGCAGAATTCTTTGGGGCATGCCCCGCAAAAGGCCCTTTTAAGGGCTGGTAAGGTAAAAGAGCTTTTCTATTTTTATTTTAGAATAGGGTAGGGCATTTTTTTATTTTGGGGGCTTTGTTATTTTATTAGGGGGCTTAGAGTAGGTGTAATTAGTTTAAAATTGTTGTATTATTTTTTTTTCGAATGTTTGTAAATTATTTTTTTATTTTTTGTAACTTAGCTTTTTTTATTTTTTGTACTTTAGTTAGTTTATTTAATTGTATTTATTTGTAGGTATTTGTATGCAATTAATTTATTGATAGTGTAGTGTTAGGCTTAATTGTAGATAATTGTAGGTATTTTATTTGATTAATTTATTGATAGTGTAGTGTTAGGTTTAATTGTAACTTAGGTTAAGAATTATTTTACAGGTAATTTTGTAATTATTTTAACTAGGTAGCTATTAAATAGTTATTAACTATTTAATAGCTATTGTACCTGGTTAAAATAAATAAAAAGTTGCCTGTAAAATAAATATTAATCCTAAAATAGCTACAATATAATTATAATTTATATTGTAGCTATATTAGGGTTTATTTTACAGGTAAGTATTTAGCTTTAAATAGGAATAATTTATTTAATAAGAGTTAATTTATTTCGTTAGATGAAAATTATATTTAACTTAGGAGGGTGTTAGTGTTAGGGTTAGACTTAGCTTTATGGGTTAATAAATTTAATAGAGTAGCGGCGAAGTCCGGTCAGCAGATTAGGGGTTAATACTATTTATTATAGGGTTATTAAGGTGGGAGTGAGGCGGATTAGGGGTTAATAACTTTATTAGAGTAGTGGTGAGGTCCGGTCGGCAGATTAGGGGTTAATAATTGTAGGTAGGTGGCGGCAACGTTGGGGGCGGCAGATTAGGGGTTAATAAATATAATATAGGGGTCGGCGGTGTTAGGGGCAGCAGATTAGGGGTACATAGGGATAACGTAGGTTGCAGCGGTGTGCGGTCGGCAGATTAGGGGTTAAAATTTTTTATTAGAGCGGCAGCGATGTTGGGGGGCCTCGGTTTAGGGGTACATAGGTAGTTTATGGGTGTTAGTGTACTTTAGAGCACAGTAGTTAAGAGCATTATGAACCGGCGTTAGCCCAGAAAGCTCTTAACTCCTGCCTTTTTGCTGCGGCTGGAGTCTTGTCGTTAGATTTCTAACGCTCACTTCAGCCAAGACTCTAAATACCGGCGTTAGAAAGATCCCATTGAAAAGATAGGATACGCAATTGGCGTAGGGGGATCTGCGGTATGGAAAAGTCGCGGCTGCAAAGTGAGCGTTAGACCCTTTCCTGACTGACTCTAAATACCAGCGGGCGGCCAAAACCAGCGTTAGGAGCCCCTAACGCTGGTTTTGACGGCTAACGCAGAACTCTAAATCTAGCGGTATATATTTTAGCCCATCTAAGTCAATCATGAAATTTTACCTAAAGGGAGCTTTTACTTACTTTTATAAATAATTTAGGAATGACAAACATAACAAATCTGTGGGGTAGATCATAGTCCAGTTATACATTTATTAGCAACAATAAACATATAAAGAACATTGTTTTTACTACATATTTTTTAATTTAACAGCTAGAGTATGACATAGAGTATGAAGTCCTAAAATAATAATTATTGTATTATTTTATATCATATATTTTATTGTATATATATATATATATATATATATATATATATATATATATATATATATATATATATACACACACACATATAAATATTATATATATATATATATATATTATTGTAAATTTAAGATTCCATATTAATGATTCATTTTAACTAATGAACATTTTGATTTCTTATGGGGGTGACAACTCACACAGTGTATGCATGCTCTTACCCCTGTCAAACTCCCTCAGCATTGTACAAATTAATCATTCTAAATAGAATTTCAGAATATGTTGTAAATGTTAACACTAACCCATTTCTCCAATTTTGTTGGATACCTAGGGACCCGATTTATCATTTGTCGGAAGGACATGATCCGCTGTGCAATGCAGCCCCCTACAGATTTACGGCCAATCAGCTGCTAGCAGGGTGTGTGAAGCAACCCGATCATATACGATTGGGCGGATTGATGTCCGTTGCATAGAGGAGGCATACGAGTTAAGGAGCATTCAGGTCCAATTGGCCCTAATAAATCGGCCCCCTAGTGTTTTTATTATCTCAGAAACAAGAATCTTTCATTTCTCCCATCAAGAACACAAACAAAATGAGGCTAGCGGATGCAGCTAGGTGATCTTTATTTGATCATTACTTGACAGCTTTAAGGACCTGAAACTCATTATTTAATGGTGAGAACCCCTCTCTTTCAAATGAGATGCTTTTTATTATTATTTTTTTTTAAATGTAGCCACTTTCTTTTCAAACCTCTTTATATAAATCAAGTTTCTAAAAACAAAATGCAAAAGGTACCACACATCTTCATCTCTTGTTTTAGTCCTTCATGGCATTATACCTTCAATGTCATCTGGATGGACAGCTTCCCATTTTGCCTCAAACCCAATCTCCGTTCTCCGACTATCTGTTGCAAACTTCACAGAAAGCTTGTTGCTAGAACTGATGATAACAGGAGGCTTTGTAAATCCACAGTAGCTCCCTAAGATTAGGAAAAAATATATATATTGTGTTACTGAAATAATATTTACTTATGTTTATTAATATTTAAATCAATTCATGTATCAATTTAATATGCTTAATTACTCAGCATAAAGTAATAAACACTTTTGAATGTCTAGCTAACACATTTTCAAAATAAATATATTTCTACTAGTTATCAAAAATGATTAATTAATAAGACAGATTATAAAAAACATACAGTGCTCTGCATAACAAAATACATAACCCCTGTTTTTAATGTTAAATATATGGTAAACCAAGACAAAAGCTTCATTTTAAAATAAGTAAATACATACATGAGTAAGGATAAAATAAAAGGATAAAATAAAAAAATAATAATGGTTGAGTGGATGAATCCCAGTGGAGGTGTCTAGGGGCTTGGTGATCTAAAGCTCTCCACTCAGGTTAGATAATGTAATAAATGTTATTAGTGTGACAAATGGTTGACTGGATGAAGCCCAGTGGGAGTGTCTAGGGACTTGATGATCTAAAGCTCTCCGCTTGGTGAGATGATCTAAGAAGTCTCGTCAGTACGGTGCGGTACCTCAAAGAATTTTAGAAACAATATTTTTACCTAGAGAGATGTTTACCTCAGGGTTCTGTAAGTGAATGGGATACTCATATATTACAATATAAGGTGTAAAAAAATTCTAAAGATCTTGTGTGATTTTGATGATCAAATCCTAGGTGTTCTGAGGCAGAATTTATTAATAGTAATTAATTTCCTGTGTAATTTTGAACTAAAATGTGATTATACAACTGCTAACATATATATTACTTCTAATTACTCTTAATATCATACGCCTAGATTTAGAGTTCTGCGTTAGCCGTCCAAACCAGCGTTAAGGGGTCCTAACGCTGGTTTTGGCCGCCCGCTGGTATTTAGAGTCAGTCAGGAAAGGGTCTAACGCTCACTTTCCAGCCGCGACTTTTCCATACCGCAGATCCCCTTGCGCCATTTGCGTATCCTATCTTTTCAATGGGATCTTTCTAACGCTGGTATTTAGAGTCTTGGCTGAAGTGAGCATTAGACTCTCTAACGACAAAACTCCAGCCGCAGAAAAAAGTTAGGATTTAAGAGCTTTATGGGCTAACGCTGGTTCATAAAGCTCTTAACTCCTGTGCTCTAAAGTACACTAACACCCATAAACTACCTATGTACCCCTAAACCGAGGCCTCCCCACATCGCCCCCACTATAATTAAATTTTTTAACCCCTAATCTGCCGACCGCACACCGTCGCAACCTACATTATCCCTATGTACCCCTAATGTGCTGCCCCTAACATCACCGACCCCTACATAATATTTATTAACCCCTAATCTGCCCCCCCCCAACGTCGCCGCTACCTACCTACACTTATTAACCCATAATCTGCCGACCGGACCTCGCCGCCACTATAATAAATGTATTAACCCCTAAACCGCCTCACTCCGCCTCAAAAACCCTATAATAAATAGTATTAACCCCTAATCTGCCCTCCCTAACATCGTCGACACCTAACTTCAAGTATTAACCCCTAATCTGCCGACCGGACCTCGACGCTACTCTAATAAATGTATTAACCCCTAAAGCTAAGTCTAACCCTAACCCTAACACCCCCTAAATTATTTCTTATTAAATAAATTAATCCTATTTAAAGCTAAATACTTACCTGTAAAATAAACCCTAATATAGCTACAATATAACGAATAATTATATTGTAGCTATTTTAGGATTTATATTTATTTTACAGGCAACTTTGTATTTATTTTAACTAGGCACAATAGCTATTAAATAGTTAATAACTATTTAATAGCTACCTAGTTAAAATAATTACAAAATTACCTGTAAAATAAATCCTAACCTAAGTTACAATTAAACCTAACACTACACTATCAATAAATTAATTAAATAAACTACCTACAATTATCTACAATTAAATCAACTAATTCAATCAGCCATTCAGATTTTTCCTACCTTAATTCCGATTGGCTGATAGAATCCTATCAGCCAATCGGAATTCGAGGGACGCCATCTTGGATGACGTCCCTTAAAGGAACCTTCATTCGTTGGGAGTCGCCGGAAGAAGAGGATGGATACGCGTTGGCTGCTTCAAGATGGTCCCGCTCCGCGCCGGATGGATGAAGATAGAAAACGCCGCCTGGATGAAGATGTCTACCGGTCTGGATGTCCTCTTCTTGCCCGATAGGATGAAGACTTCGGAGCCTCTTCTGGACCTCTTCTTGCCGGATAGGATGAAGACTTCGGACCCTCTTCTGGACAGATCGGTGATACCCGGCGTGGTGAAGACAAGGTAGGGAGATCTTCAGGGGCTTAGTGTTAGGTTTTTTAAGGGGGGGTTTGGGTTAGATTAGAGGTATGTGGGTGGTGGGTTGTAATGTTGGGGGGGGTATTGTATGTTTTTTTAAAATGCAAAAGAGCTGTTTACTTTGGGGCATGCCCCACAAAAGGCCCTTTTAAGGGCTGGTAAGGTAAAAGAGCTGTTAAATTTTTATTTTAGAATAGGGTAGGGCATTTTTTTATTTTGGGGGATTTGTTATTTTTTTAGGGGGCTTAGAGTAGGTGTAATTATTTTAAAATTCTTGTAATCTTTTTTTATTTTTTGTAAATTAGTGTTTGTTTTTTTTGTAATTTAGTTTAGTTGATTTAATTGTAGATAATTGTAGGTAGTTTATTTAATTAATTTATTGATAGTGTAGTGTTAGGTTTAATTGTAACTTAGGTTAGAATTTATTTTACAGGTAATTTTGTAATAATTTTAACTAGGTAGCTATTAAATAGTTATTAACTATTTAATAGCTATTGTACCTGGTTAAAATAAATACAAAGTTGCCTGTAAAATAAATATAAATCCTAAAATAGCTACAATATAATTATTCGTTATATTGTAGCTATATTAGGGTTTATTTTACAGGTAAGTATTTAGCTTTAAACAGGAATAATTTATTTAATAAGATTTATTTTATTTTGTTAGATTAAAATTATATTTAATTTAGGGGGGTGTTAGACTTAGCTTTAGGGGTTAATACATTTATTAGAGTAGCGGCGAGGTCCGGTTGGCAGATTAGGGGTTAATAAGTGTAGGTAGGTAGCGGCAACGTTGGGGGGGGCAGATTAGGGGTTAATAAATATAATATAGGGGTCGGCGATGTTAGGGGCAGCAGATTATGGGTACATAACTATAATGTAGGTTGCGGCGGTGTACGGAGCGGCAGATTAGGGGTTAAAAATAAAATGCAGGGGTCAGCAATAGCGGGGGCGGCAGATTAGGGGTTAATAAGTGCAAGGTTAGGGGTGTTTAGACTCGGGGTACATGTTAGGGTGTTAGGTGCAGATTTAGGAAGTGTTTCCCCATAGGAAACAATGGGGCTGCGTTAGGAGCTGAATGCTGCTTTTTTGCAGGTGTTAGGTTTTTTTTCAGCTCAAACTGCCCCATTGTTTCCTATGGGGGAATCGTGCACAAGCACATTTTTGAAGCTGGCCGCGTCCGTAAGCACCGCTGGTATTTAGAGTTGAAGTGGCGGTAAATTATGCTCTTCGCTCCCTTTTTGGAGCCTAACGCAGCCCTTCAGAGAACTCTAAATACCAGCGGTATTTAAAAGGTGCGGGGGAAAAAATACACGCGTAGCTAACGCACCCCTTTGGCCGCAAAACTCTAAATCTAGCCGATTGTTAATTGGTGTGTTCGTTGAGTGGCAAAGATGCTAGGAAGGTTTTTAAGTTGTTCGTTATATTCTCTGAATAAAAAGACACTAGATATTTTAACAGAGCTTACACTTACGTTTCTTGGGTGACAATTTCAATGAAGTTTGGGATATCTACTGTTTATATGTGACCTGTTTATAACAATGTTTTTGTATTTATCACTATTGCTTATGTATGCTTTCCATGTCTGATAAAATAAAGTTATAAGAAAAATTGATTTTAATCTGATTTTATCTTTAGCTTAAAGGGTCATTTGTGCTGTAAAATTGCTTTTTTCGTTAATGGCCCAGATTACAAGTGGCACGCTAGCGTGGGAATGCAATATGCAATATCGCTGGACTGTGCTAACATTAGCGTAAGACCTATACTTTAAGTTGATATCATGAACTCACTAACCCACTCATATTAAAAGTTGAAAGTTATAATTTGCACTCAAGCCAAAACCTGTAGCTGTGCTACAATATTTAGCATGACTTGAGACCTGAAGTAAGCTGTAAGGGTTAAAAAAAAAGTTGCAAAGAACACATCAAAACACATTAAAATAAACTATTACACTCATATATACACTTTATAACAAAATATATATTTTAAATATTAATGAAAATATTTTAAAAGGGTTAAAAGAGATATGGCATATGTCAAGGTGGTTGACTGGGAAGGACTACAATGTGTGTGTGTGTGTGTATATATATATATATATATATATATTAATATAACACACAGAAAAAGTCCAGCACTCACTCACAAGCTTTCAACTAAGATAAAAAGCAGCAATGGAAGAGTTATTTACCGCATCTGGCCAAATGGGAAAAGCCCAGGTAGCTGTTTAGGGACCCAGGTTTTTTGGAAGAGACCTTGGCGAGGTACCTGGGCTTTTCCCATTTGGCCAGATGCGGTAACTAACTCTTGCATTGCTGCTTTTTATCTTAGTTGAGAGCTTGTGAGTGAGTGCTGGACTTTTTATGTGTGTTATATTAAAGTATTATTTTTTTGTTATTTTTTTTTATTTAGTTTTGTTTGTTGTTTTTATTTTCCCTGTTTGGGCCTTGCAGCCAGGCAGGTCTAGGGTTAACTGCCTGTGACTCTGGTGACAGTGCAGCTTGCTGGTTTGCACCCAGGGCTGTGCATGTTGCAGGGTCATAGGATGTGTACCCGGTCCGGCCTGAGAGTGCTGACCCCACCTGTGTTTTGTATATATATATATATATATATATATATATATATATATTATCAGCACACTTTCAAACTTCATTAGTAAACCATTCATAATATTTCCATTAATGCTCATTTTTCATCCTTTTAATACATTTATTATCCAACGTTTTGGCCCTAGTTTGGACCTTTGTGAAGGTATATATATGTCTAAATATTTTATGTATATGTATATATTTATATATATATATATATATGTGTATATATATATATATATATATATATATATATGTGTGTGTGTGTGTGTATTAATGTGTATGTATGTAAATATGTATTTGCATTCATGCATACATATTTACACATATAAACACATAAATACACACACATATACAGTATATGTATATAAACTGTATATATATATATATATATATATATATATATAGATAGATAGATAGATAGATAGATAGATAGATAGATATAGATATACATACACATTTTTGAGCCCTTCCCAACCAAATACCTTTAAACAGGCAAAATAATTTGTATTCAGGTTTAATGTTTTTTTTAATATAAATACTTTAAATTCCTATGTTCTTCAAGTAGAAAAACAAGTTATTTTTATTTTAAAATATATCTCTGTATATACAATATATATATATATCTATTTATATCTGTATTTATTCATATAGATATATAGGTATGGATATATATTTTACAAAAAAATATTATATATATATCTATATCTATATCATTTATAGCTTTATTTGTGCACACAATCTAATGCACTTACAAGAGTTAAATATTAAAAGCCTTGTTAAAAAAGTCCTGGTATACTTCACAGTTCTTGTTCCACAGGAATCCGCAGGTAGCGACCTCTGCTCCTCTTGCGTCTCTGTGTATACCAATAGTAAAACCTACACAGAGACACAAGAGGAGCAGAGGTCGCTGTGGATTCCTGTGGAACAAGAACTGTGAAGTATACCAGGACTTTTTTAACAAGGCTTTTAATATTTTAACTCTTGTAAGTGCATTAGATTGTGTGCACAAATAAAGCTATAAATGATTTA
The DNA here is from genome assembly GCF_027579735.1 of Bombina bombina. Lineage (NCBI taxonomy): Eukaryota > Metazoa > Chordata > Amphibia > Anura > Bombinatoridae > Bombina > Bombina bombina. The sequence goes on from NC_069500.1 coordinate 944,173,248, forward strand.
ACTTGAATCTGGGATGCGCTTTGTGCTTTTATCGTTTTAGTGCATTCAAAACCTGATCACTCCTTTGTGCTCAGTGAATCTGGAAGCTGCACAAAGGATTTGTCACCAAGGGAGAAACTAATCCATACAGAGGAACTGTGAATTTACTAGAAAGTATCTACTATTACTCCCAGAGTCATGAATGTGAGTTAATGAAGTGGTTGTTATCCTATGTAACTGTATTTCTAGTATTACAAATACTATCATTATCATCTTTACTATTATTATTACTACTGGTATTGTCTCTCTTTGGACGTACTAAAGTTTTATCAGCTATTGTTTAGCAGGTATTGTGCTTATTTATGAACTGGTAATATTATCATTATTTATATAACGTCACCAATAATATAATTGGAAATTTATACATTAGGATACTAAGTAACGACAGCATAAATCTATAACTGAACACAGTGTGAAAATTTGGAAAAGGGGTAATCATTTTATTGTGTACGTGTCTGTGCGCAGCTTATTGATTTGTTTGTGTTATATATATATATATAAATATATAAATATATTTAGCAGAGACACACTGTTGCAAAACTGTGTATATGAGCCATAAGAAATGTAATCACTTAACCTTTTAGCTGTGTGCAACTCAAACAGTCTGTTGTTTTACAAATGGGTTTATAATCTCACATGTATTGTTGCCACAACCTGATTAATTGCAGGAATTAAATTGTTATATAAATAAATAATATATTTATATATAAATTGAAAAATATATATATTTAAAAATACAAAAGAACAACCTTTTTAGTGGTGAATATCTGATCTTAACATTTTAGTTTGTCTATACTGTACGTTCTCCATCACAAGTCTTTTCTGTGTTTAGAAGGAAAATATGTTTACATATGTGAGGTTATAGTGTTTTTTTAATCAAATCAGTTTCAATTAACACTGACTTTAAACACGGACTCCTAGAAGTAGGTTTCATTGTTTAATTTCTGACTATTAAAGCAAAGTAAAACATTTATATGTACATAAAACAAAGACCTAGATTTGGAGTTTGGCGTTAGCCGTGAAAACCAGCGTTAGAGGCTCCTAACGCTGGTTTTAGGCTACCGCCGGTATTTGGAGTCACTCAAAATAGGGTCTAACGCTCACTTTTCAGCCGCGACTTTTCCATACCGCAGATCCCCTTACGTAAATTGCGTATCCTATCTTTTCAATGGGATCTTTCTAACTCCGGTATTTCGAGTCGTTTCTGAAGTGAGCGTTAGACATCTAACGACAAAACTCCAGCCGCAGGAAAAAAGTCAGTAGTTAAGAGCTTTCTGGGCTAACGCCGGTTTATAAAGCTCTTAACTACTGTACTCTAAAGTACACTAACACCCATAAACTACCTATGTACCCCTAAACCGAGACCCCCCCACATCGCCGACACTCGAATACATTTTTTTAACCCCTAATCTGCCAACCGCCACCTACGTTATCCTTATGTACCCCTAATCTGCTGCCCCTAACACCGCCGACCCCTGTATTATATTTATTAACCCCTCCACCTGCCCACACTTATTAACCCCTAATCTGCCGAGCGGACCTGAGCGCTACTATAATAAAGTTATTAACCCCTAATCCGCCTCACTAACCCTATAATAAATAGTATTAACCCCTAATCTGCCCTCCCTAACATCGCCGACACCTAACTTCAATTATTAACCCCTAATCTGCCGACCGGAGCTCACCGCTATTCTAATAAATGTATTAACCCCTAAAACTAAGTCTAACCCTAACACTAACACCCCCCTAAGTTAAATATAATTTAAATCTAACGAAATTAATTATCTCTTATTAAATAAATTATTCCTATTTAAAGCTAAATACTTACCTGTAAAATAAATCCTAATATAGCTACAATATAAATTATAATTATATTATAGCTATTTTAGGATTAATATTTATTTTACAGGTAACTTTGTATTTATTTTAACCAGGTACAATAGCTATTAAATAGTTAAGAACTATTTAATAGCTAAAATAGTTAAAATAATTACAAATTTACCTGTAAAAGAAATCCTAACCTAAGTTACAATTAAACCTAACACTATGCTATCAATAAATTAATTAAATAAACTACCTACAATTACCTACAATTAACCTAACACTACACTATCAATAAATTAATTAAATACAATTCCTACAAATAAATACAATTAAATAAACTTGCTAAAGTACAAAAAATAAAAAAGAACTAAGTTACAAAAAATAAAAAAATATTTACAAACATAAGAAAAATATTACAACAATTTTAAACTAATTACACCTACTCTAAGCCCCCTAATAAAATAACAAAGCCCCCCAAAATAAAAAAATGCCCTACCCTATTCTAAATAACTAAAGTTCAAAGCTCTTTTACCTTACCAGCCCTGAACAGGGCCCTTTGCGGGGCATGCCCCAAGAGATTCAGCTCTTTTGCCTGTAAAAGAAAAAATACAATACCCAAGCCCCCCAACATTACAACCCACCACCCACATACCCCTAATCTAACCCAAACCCCCCTTAAATAAACCTAACACTAAGCCCCTGAAGATCTTCCTACCTTATCTTCACCTCACCGGGTTCAACGATCTGTCCAGAAGAGCTCCTCCGATGTCCTGATCCAAGCCCAAGCGGGGGGCTGAAGAGGTCCATGATCCGGATGAAGTCTTCATCCAAGCGGGAGCTGAAGAGGTCCATGATCCGGATGAAGTCTTCTATCAACGGCATCTTCAATCTTCTTTCTTCCGGATTCATCTTGCAGACCTCCGACGCGGAACATCCTGCTGGCCCGACGGACTAACGACGAATGACGGTTCCTTTAAGGGACGTCATCCAAGATGGCGTCCCTCGAATTCCGATTGGCTGATAGGATTCTATCAGCCAATCGGAATTAAGGTAGGAATATTCTGATTGGCTGATGGAATCAGCCAATCAGATTCAAGTTCTATCCGATTGGCTGATTCAATCAGCCAATCAGATTGAGCTCGCAATCTATTGGCTGTTCCGATCAGCCAATAGAATGCGAGCTCAATCTGATTGGCTGATTGGATCCATCCTGCCTGACACCCCCTAACTTGATCTAATCCTTTCGGGCCATCCTGACTTCTTATCTTGGCTTCATGGTATCAAATTAAAAAAAGAAAATGTTGAGGTATGAATTAAAAATGGTTCCTATTATTAAGTGCCCAGTACAGTTGATCTGCACTAATACTAATTTAATATTTAAGTATTGTAACAATAGATATTTATTCATTTGGAAATAAATGCCAGTTCTGAAACTTCCCCCCCCCCCTCGTAACGTAGCTCAGGTTATTTAGGTGTCAGATACCCTTTGCCATTTTTATGCCAACACCCCTGCCCCTGGCATAGACACTAATTACCCAAGCAGAGTATACATATCTTCAAGAAAATGCTAAAAATCTTTACATTTTCTGAAAGGCTGAATTGAAACTGATGTTCAAATTTACAACACAGGTCATAAGAAAATGAGAAGTGAATTGCATCAGTTAAGAATCCGACCCTTGTCAAAACCTTATCAAGGAGATAGACTTTTAGTAAAGTGTCACTTACAACTATAAGGCTTCTTTAATAATTTTCAATATTTAAAGACCATTAATTACCTATTAAGTCAACGGTATCCGAAACTTCCACCTTGTCAGTTGCACATGCTCCAATTTCCCCATCTACTGAGAACTCTGTAAATAACAGTTTAACAAGCCAGCCCTCAGCCACAGTGATGTTCCAGTGGCAGTGTGTATTTATAGGATAGGTATCCGGATAATTCTTTGAATGGATTAACCCTTTACGACCATGTTGCAAAGCATTGCTGTCACAGCCAGAATCTAGAAAGAGGATAGAAAAAACCGTGTTAAAATACCTAATAACTTTACATTATATTAGGATCAATGTTTTGTAATGTTAAAATAATAGAATATGTTTATTTGAAATGACACCAATCCCATATTATAGGAACTGAACAAAATATGATCTAGGCTTCACAGGTTTAACCTTTGACACATATCTGTGCATAAATGGCTTTGAACTGTAAAACATTAAAGTGTTTGCTAACAAAATTACAGTTGCTAGCTTTGTCTACCCCAGTAACCATTCCGTATTGGTTTTCTATGAACACGGTGACAATGTGTTCTAAACATTTTCTAACTCACCCAACATGTTGGTTTTGTGGAGATAGCAGTAAAATCTGCAAAGTGTTTACTGCCTCTTTAAGGGATAAATTAGAAATTGAACTATTCAGTCTAACATAATATATATATATATATATATATATATATATATATATATATATACAGTATATATATATATATATATCAGAAGAGAGAGAACAGCACCCCTGAGATAGAACAAAAGCTAGAATAACTTCCATGCCTGTTCATTTCTATTGCAACTCAGGGTGCACGTTCTTTTAGCACACTATGCCTTTTCACAGAGAAAAAATATCCCGTAGCATATCAGTCTGACCCTGCCCAATGACAGTCCAGCACCGAAATACCAGGCATGGAAGTTATTCTAGCTTTTGTTCTATCTCAGCAGTGCTGTTCTCTCTCTTCTGATATTTATGCAAATTGCTCTTGGGTCTCCCTAAGAGTAATGGGGGAAACCAGACGTGGACTCCTTGCACACATGCCCTTAGAGAGATACAACTGCACCTCACTGACGAGGCACATAGAAGGCCGAAACGATCGTCTGGGGTTGTTGTTTCTCTTGTTCAGAGAAGAATTGCCTGGTATTTTGGTGCTGGACTGTCATTGGGCAGGGTCAGACTGATATGCTACAGGATATTTTTTCTCTGTGAAAAGGCATAGTGTGCTAAAAGAACGTGCACCCTGAGTTGCAATAGAAATTAACAGGCATGGAAGTTATTCTAGCTTTTGTTCTATCTCAGGGGTGCTGTTCTCTCTCTTCTGAGATATATATATATATATATATATATATTGCAACATTTTATACAAAACTATTCCTGCTTCTAAATGTATTTTTTCCAATATATGCTTCTTTAACAAACCACTGGAGGATATAGTAATGCTAACTTGTGGGTATGCCCTGTGTGCACCAGTGGTCTCATGGTACTGGCCCCGGGGCCATATGCGGCCCTCAATATAGTTTCATCTGCCCCTCTCTTGTATAATATGTAAACCATTAATTTGGGCTGTCAATTTTTTTTAGGATTCTATGAGGTATAACTAGTTGATGTTCTATGTAGGCACTCACAAGATAAATATAAATACTCCCACCATGCACTGCTTGGATAAATGTAGCTTTTTACATTTTTATACAGTTCCAGAATGATCACTTCACTTGGCACTCACAAGATAAATATAGACAACTGTGTATTTCTATTGTGGGCTACAACTCCCACCATGGGTAAATGTCACTTCCATTTCCTAGAATACCCATTTCCGGAACACTTACTCAGTTCAAACAGCCCCCATAATAGAACACTTGTCCAGTGGCCCCCAGATACATTGAGCTTGATACCCATGGTGTCAACACGAGTGATAGTCAAACATTGTATTGTGACTATGCACCAAAAATCATCTTTGAGTCAAGCTCCAGCAACATCTATGAGGAACCAATACTGAATTAAATTCCAGTGGTATTATTTGAAATTAAAATATATTGCATATTTGTTAAAAAATAGCCCTATTTTTGTTACAATTTCATCTCTCTTTAACGCTAGGTATTTTCCGTTAACACTAGTCCTTAGGGTATTTTTAACAGCAGAAATTGTAGCCATTATGTAGTAAAGCCACACAAAAGCTAATACAATTGATCAAAGCATATACCAATGTTAAAAGCTTTTGCAGAAGTTGAAAACATAAAAACAGGGCATCAATGAGAGAAAGCCTCTTAACTATTGACTATACTTCAGTGCGCTTCATCTGGATCCAGCTAATGGAAGCTTTTTTCTATGTGCTTTTTTATCTCTCAATTGAACAAAACAGCAGGTATCAGACATGAACTCTTTGATTGGTACAATATATAGGTCTGGTATACACTTTCAAAAGAATTATGTGCAAGTGCGTCACAAAGGCTCTGTGCTACAGAAAGGCATCTGAAATATCTATGGATGTCTAGAAATTGTAGGAAATAACAAAAGTGGATACTAATTAACCACAGATAGGTTACTAAGAAATGATTCCATGAAAAATACTTAAAGGGACAGTCTAGTCCAAAATAAACTTTCCTGATTCAGATAGGGCATGTAATTTTAAACAATTTTCCAATTTACTTTTATAACCAATTTTGCTTTATTCTCTTGGTATTCTTAGTTGAAAGCTAAACCTAGGAGGTTCATATGCTAATTTCTAAGCCTTTGAAGGCCGCCTCTTCTCTCAGGGCATTTTGACAGTTGTTCACCACTAGAGGGTGTTAGTTCATGTGTGTCATATAGATAACACTGTGCTCACGCACGTGAAGTTCCAGGGAGCCAGCACTGATTGGCTAAAATGGAAGTCTGTCAAAAGAACTGAAATAAGGGGGCAGTTTGCAGAGGCTTAGATACAAGATAATCACAGAGATAAAAAGTGTATTTATATAACTGTGTTGGTTATGCAAAACTAGGGAATGGATAATAAAGGGATTATCTATCTTTTAAAGCAATACAAATTCTGGTGTAGACTGTCCCTTTAAAATATAATACAATTGGTATGGAGTATTTAAAGGACTTGCTAATGCAAAACGTTTGGAATGGCTGTCATAAGGCCTCACCCATCCCCAGTGGTTACTGCTCTCAAGCTACAATGCTTGTGGCTCCAATAGGAATTTAACACATTTGCATGGGTTAAACACATAATGGTTTATCACAATACATTTTTTATATGATTATTGATTCAGATGAGCCCTTTACAATTTCAACACTTTCACAATGAGATATTTTCATTGTTTATCAGAATCAATTTCTGCATTATTGTCTTGGTTAAAAATACCCTTATGCTTAACACATCCCAGTCCTTTTTAGCTGATTACCTTTCAAATTCTTGATATTTCATGACACATTTACAGGGTCCTTTTTCACTTAACAAATTCCACAGCTAAACGGACTTGATAAACCCCAGACAACACTTTTCACATTATTTACAAAGAGATAAAAACAAACACTCAGGAACTTTTTACATTATTAACAAGTACCCTAAAAAAGTGTGGACCATTAGTTTTGCATATAGGCAAAACACACTGGCCTAGATTTGGAGTTTGGCGGTAGCCGTGAAAACCAGCGTTAGAGGCTCCTAACGCTGGTTTTAGGCTACCGCCGGTATTTGGAGTCAGTCAAAAAAGGGTCTAACGCTCACTTTTCAGCCGCGACTTTTCCATACCGCAGATCCCCTTACGTCAATTGCGTATCCTATCTTTTCAATTGGATCTTTCTAACTCCGGTATTTAGAGTCGTGGCTGAAGTGAGCGTTAGAAAAAAACGACAAAACTCCAGCCGCAGAAAAAAGTCAGTAGTTAAGAGCTTTCTGGGCTAACGCCGGTTTATAAAGCTCTTAACTACTGTGCTCTAAAGTACACTAACACCCATAAACTACCTATGTACCCCTAAACCGATGTCCCCCCACTTCGCCGCCACTCTATTCAATTTTTTTAACCCCTAATCTGCCGACCGCCACCTACGTTATACTTATGTACCCCTAATCTGCTGCCCCTAACACCGCCGACCCCTATATTATATTTATTAACCCCTAATCTGCCCCCCACAACGTCGCCTCCACCTGCCTACACTTATTAACCCCTAATCTGCCGAGCGGACCGCACCGCTATTATAATAAAGTTATTAACCCTTAATCCACCTCACTAACCCTAAAATAAATAGTATTAACCCCTAATCTGCCCTCCCTAACATCGCCGACACCTAACTTCAAACATTAACCCCTAATCTGCCGACTGGAGCTCACCGCTATTCAAATAAATTTATTAACCCCTAAAGCTAAGTCTAACCCTAACACTAACACCCCCCTAAGTTAAATATAATTTAAATCTAACGAAATAAATTAACTCTTATTAAATAAATAATTCCTATTTAAAGCTAAATACTTACCTGTAAAATAAATCCTAATATAGCTACAATATAAATTATAATTATATTATAGCTATTTTAGGATTTATATTTATTTTACAGGTAACTTTGTATTTATTTTAACCAGGTACAATAGCTAAAATAGTTAAAATAATTACAAAATTACCTGTAAAATAAATCCTAACCTAAGTTACAATTAAACCTAACACTACACTATCAATAAATTAATTAAATAAAATACCTACAATTAAACCTAACACTACACTATCAATACATTAATTAAATACAATATCTACAAATAAATACAATGAAATAAACTAACTAAAGTACAAAAAATAAAAAAGAACTAAGTTACAAAAAATAAAAAAATATTTACAAACATCAGAAAAATATTACAACAATTTTAAACTAATTACACCTACTCTAAGCCCCCTAATAAAATAACAAAGACCCCCAAAATAAAAAAATGCCCTACCCTATTCTAAATTACTAAAGTTAAAAGCTCTTTTACCTTACCAGCCCTGAACAGGGCCCTTTGCGGGGCATGCCCCAAAGAATTCAGCTCTTTTGCCTGTAAAAAAAACACATACAATACCCCCCCCCCCCAACATTACAACCCACCACCCACATACCCCTAATCTAACCCAAACCCCCCTTAAATAAACCTAACACTAAGCCCCTGAAGATCTTCCTACCTTATCTTCACCATACCAGGTTCACTGATCGATCCAGAAGAGCTCCTCCGATGTCCTGATCCAAGCCCAAGCAGGGGGCTGAAGATGTCCATGATCCGGCTGAAGTCTTCATCCAAGCGGGAGCTGAAGAGGTCCATGATCCGGCTGAAGTCATCATCCAAGCGGGAGCTGGAGAGGTCCATGATCCGGCTGAAGTCTTCTATCAACGGCATCTTCAATCTTCTTTCTTCCGGATCCATCTTGTAGACCTCCGACGCGGAACATCCTGCTGGCCCGACGGACTACCGACGAATGAAGGCTCCTTTAAGGGACGTCATCCAAGACATAGGATTCTATCAGCCAATCGGAATTAAGGTAGGAATTCCGAATCAGCCAATCAGAATCAAGTTCAATCCGATTGGCTGATCCAATCAGCCAATAGAATGCAAGCTCAATCTGATAGGCTGATCGGATCGGCCAATCGGATTGAACTTGATTCTGATTGGCTGATTCCATCAGCCAATCAGAATTTTCCTACCTTAATTCCGATTGGCTGATAGAATCCTATCAGCCAATCGGAATTCGAGGGATGCCATCTTTGATGACGTCCCTTAAAGGAGCCTTCATTCGTCGGTAGTCCGTCGGGCCAGCAGGATGCTCCGCGTCGGAGGTCTACAAGATGGATCCGGAAGAAAGAAGATTGAAGATGCCGTTGATAGAAGACTTCAGCCGGATCATGGACCTCTTCAGCTCCCGCTTGGATGATGACTTCAGCCGGATCATGGACCTCTTCAGCTCCTGCTTGGATGAAGACTTCAGCCGGATCATGGACATCTTCAGCCCCCTGCTTGGGCTTGGATCAGGACATCGGAGGAGCTCTTCTGGATTGATCTGTGAACCTGGTATGGTGAAGATAAGGTAGGAAGATCTTCAGGGGCTTAGTGTTAGGTTTATTTAAGGGGGGTTTGGGATAGATTAGGGGTATGTGGGTGGTGGGTTGTAATGTTGGGGGGGGGGTATTGTATGTGTTTTTTTTTACAGGCAAAAGAGCTGAATTCTTTGGGGCATGCCCCGCAAAGGGCCCTGTTCAGGGCTGGTAAGGTAAAAGAGCTTTGAACTTTAGTAATTTAGAATAGGGTAGGGCATTTTTTTATTTTGGGGGTCTTTGTTATTTTATTAGGGGGCTTAGAGTAGGTGTAATTAGTTTAAAATTGTAATATTTTTCTGATGTTTGTAAATATTTTTTTATTTTTTGTAACTTAGTTCTTTTTTATTTTTTGTACTTTAGTTAGTTTATTTCATTGTATTTATTTGTAGATATTGTATTTAATTAATGTATTGACAGTGTAGTGTTAGGTTTAATTGTAGGTAATTGTAGGTATTTTATTTAATTAATTTATTGATAGTGTAGTGTTAGGTTTAATTGTAACTTAGGTTAGGATTTATTTTACAGGTAATTTTGTAATTATTTTAACTATTTTAGCTATTGTACCTGGTTAAAATAAATACAAAGTTACCTGTAAAATAAATATAAATCCTAAAATAGATATAATATAATTATAATTTATATTGTAGCTGTATTAGGATTTATTTTACAGGTAAGTATTTAGCTTTAAATAGGAATAATTTATTTAATAAGAGTTAATTTATTTCGTTAGATTTAAATTATATTTAACTTAGGGGGGTGTTAGTGTTAGGGTTAGACTTAGCTTTAGGGGTTAATAAATTTATTTGAATAGCGGTGAGCTCCAGTCGGCAGATTAGGGGTTAATGTTTGAAGTTAGGTGTCGGCGATGTTAGGGAGGGCAGATTAGGGGTTAATACTATTTAGGGTTAGTGAGGCGGATTAGGGGTTAATAACTTTATTATAATAGCGGTGCGGTCCGCTCGGCAGATTAGGGGTTAATAAGTGTAGGCAGGTGGAGGCGACGTTGTGGGGGGCAGATTAGGGGTTAATAAATATAATATAGGGGTCGGCGGTGTTAGCGACATCAGATTAGGGGTACATATCGATAATGTAAGTAGCGGCGGTTTACGGAGCGGCAGATTAGGGGTTAATAATAATATGCAGGGGTCAGCGATAGCGGGGGCGGCAGATTAGGGGTTAATAAGTGTAAGGTTAGGGGTGTTTAGACTCGGGGTACATGTTACAGTGTTAGGTGCAGACGTAGGAAGTGTTTCCCCATAGCAAACAATGGGGCTGCGTTAGGAGCTGAACGCGGCTTTTTTGCAGGTGTTAGGTTTTTTTTCAGCTCAAACAGCCCCATTGTTTCCTATGGGGGAATCGTGCACGAGCACGTTTTTGAGGCTGGCCGCGTCCGTAAGCAACTCTGGTATCGAGAGTTGCAGTGGCGTTAAATATGCTCTACGCTCCTTTTTTGGAGCCTAACGCAGCCATTCTGTGGACTCTCAATAACAGAGTTATTTTAAAGGTGCGGCCAGAAAAAAGCCAGCGTTAGCTATGCGGGTCGTTACCGACAAAACTCTAAATCTAGCCGACTGACTTTATCTCCATCATACTAGATGATAGGAATTAACATCACAAAAAAGATGCCAACGATACCTGTTTATTTAAAGTAAAAAGATATCTACTGAAAATAAGCCAGAGATTGTAATCAACTCCATAGTTATCTAGGATTAGTAATGCAAACATTCCACCCACTAATGAATAGGAGAACCTAAAGAAGTGTATGTAGAAGTCACTATATGATATTTAATAAACCCAAGTCTATTAAAAAAAGTAGTTGTGTTTTTAAATTTTGAGACAGATGTGTTTTATGTTAACAACTCCACTAGTGAGTACATAAGGCCTCAGAGATACAAATAATAACCAGCACATTACCCTAATAAAAAATAGCCAAATCCCTCACCGAACAAACACCACATGACCACTATACCCAAAATGCATCCCTTGTAAACACATATCTCTATGGTTTAACAAGCATATCTCTATGGTTTAACAAGCATATCTCTATGGTTTAGCAAGCATATCTCTATGGTTTAACAAGCATATCTCTATGGTTTAACAAGCATATCTCTATGGTTTAACAAGCATGTCTCTATGGTTTAACAAGCATATCTCTATGGTTTAACAAGCATATCTCTATGGTTTAACAAGCATATCTCTATGGTTTAACAAGCATATCTCTATGGTTTAACAAGCATATCTCTATGGTTTAACAAGTTAATTGCACACATATCACCTATTAGTATTATCTAATAAAACGTATCATTCAACATGCAGATCATTCAACCTGCGATTTAATTGTTAAGCCCACAAAATCATCATTTTCTTTGTCATTCTTGTAATTTAGTGTTTTTGATTTTGATATTAAAAGATTAAAGAGACAAAAACAATTTTGTAATTTGTTTTTAGGACTGAGTTACTTTATTAGCTAAGAGGAACTATCAATGAAGTTGAAATGTAAATGCCTGGCTGTATGTTTACTTTAATATTGTTCATATACATGTTATCCCTATTATATACTTACTGTAATCGTCTCCTGCCATCACACCAGTAGTTCACAAACTTTTTCTTATGGCTTTTTTGTGTGTTACAAGTTGTAACTGTAATAACTGTGACCTACTTGTTATATTGTGTATGAGTTTTATTGTAAAATGCTCTTTTAGTTAACAATATTGACATTAAAATGAACTGCTGAATATGTATGTCATTGACTGGAGGAAAAAGGGAGGAAAAGGAGTTTTCTAGAAGGTCTCAAGGTCCACATTTGACTTTAGCCACTAAAACAGTTCTCCATAACCCTGGTGCCAAGATGAAAACCAATACTGGAGACAATACTGATTCATAAGGAGGGGGGTAGCAACTCTATATTTAAAAAGTAATAAATATATTTGAAATAAAAGTCCAGATTAGAGTTTACAAACCTATGAAAGAAGGAGGAACAGTTGGAGGAACAGTTGGAGAAACGGTTGAAGGAACAGTTGGGGGAACTCCCCCGCTGAAGGCGCTATATGCAGCACGGAATCCTCTCCCACTGACTTGGCTGTCTGACCTGAAACGCACAATCAGTTTAGAGCCAGAGGAAATCTGGGGATCTGGAATATTTGCTCCACAAAAATGTCCTGTAAAACAGAATGTTTATTTTCATTAAATACAGTTGTTACTGAAACAGTGTAAAGACAATTTTATGAGTTTTTAATTTCATTAATTTTTTATAGAAAATTTCAATCCTATGTTTTATATCAACGTAATTGCTTCTGCTGGCAGTTCTGTACGTAAGACTTTAGTTTTCATTCTCAATTCCCTTTGATCATAATTAATGCTGATACACAGAGGTGCCTATTTCAGGATAAAGCCTGAATCTGTTTATTTTGAGAAATGTTTCTTAACGTACAGATCTTATGAAGTATAAATTATTAAAATAGCTTAAAATCAGTTCCCCATAGACCGCTATGTAAAGGCACTTTTCAGCGCCCTTTTCCACCTGCACACTTTAACCCCTAAAAACTGCTTAGTGCAGTTTTTTTTAAACTGCTACATTTTATTTTCAAACTAATGGGATCTCACGTGTTATTTTGGGGGCAATCGGGGGATATTTAAAAAATTAACCAGAGATTTGACCACTGGTTAATTTTTTGAGTGTTAATTAGTACCGCGCTCGCAGTAGCAATAACCAGCCACTTGTAATGGCTGGTGATTTATCGCTTGCCCATAAACGGGCGAGTTAGACAGTTTACAGGCACGCAATAAGTTAGTGCTCCACTTGTAATCTAGCCCTAAATCGGTTGCAATCTGTTTGTCAATTGATTTTCAGCTCCTAATATGCTTTTTTTTTTACACCGGCCTCCATGTAATTAGCAGTAGACACTGCTTTAGAGCCCTTGAGAGGCAGGCTTGCTCATACAACTGCTGCTTTTTAAAGGGACATTAAACACTATATAAATGCTAGATAGAATTATGCATTCAAAGAAAAGATTCGTCTGAGAATAACATGCAGATGTATTTTTTAAAATTCGATTAGCTGTTTAAATATTGACAAAATAAGTGTAAAGTTTTAGTGTCTATAAAACAATGGGAGCTGTCATGTTGTAACTCAGGTTACCTTCCCTGCTGTGGCCAATTAAGGGTAAAAAACCTACATTACCCTTTAGTACATACTGACATAGGACCAGCTAAAGGCCTCTAGTTATCAAGCCGTCAACCTCAAATACGCTTGAATTCCGCAGTGTATTTGTGGCGAGGCTGATTTGCCTAAGTTATCAAGCCCTGCTGCCCGGCAAAAGTAGAATTTTGTGACGTAAGCTTCGATCTGCCGGACTCAGTCCGACACAGATCGATTCTTACGTCACTCCAGATGTTCCGAACACAAGTTCGGCACAATCTGACTACTTTTGCTAGTTATCAAAAAACTAGCAGGTACGCTCGGCACTTTTCCGGCCCAGCCCTGGAGGCGGCAGATCCCATAGGAATCAATGGGAGTCTGACCATAGCGAAAGTTCATGTTCGCTGCTGCCTGACATCCCATTGATTCCTATGGGAGATGTCTGCACCTAACACCCTAACATGTACCCCGAGTCTAAACACCCCTAATCTGTCCCCCCCCTACACCGCCGCAACTAAATAAATGTATTACCCCCTAAACCGCCGCTCCCGGACCCCGCCGCAATCTACATTATACATATTAACCCCTATCCTGCCCCCCCTACACCGCCGCCACCTATAATAAATTTATTAACCCCTATCCTGCCCCCCCTACACCGCCGCCACCTATAATACATTTATTAACCCCTATCCTGCCCCCCTACACCGCCGCCACCTATAATACATTTATTAACCCCTATCCTGCCCCCCCTACACTGCTGCCACCTATAATACATTTATTAACCCCTATCCTGCCCCCCCTACACCGCCGCCACCTATAATAAAATTATTAACCCCTATCCTGCCCCCCCCTACACCGCCGCCACCTATAATAAAATTATTAACCCCTAAACCTAAGTCTAACCCTAACCCGAATACCCCCCTAACTTAAATATTAATTAAATACATCTAAATATTATAACTCTTATTAAATAAATTATTCCTATTTAAAACTAAATACTTACCTGTAAAATAAACCATAATATAACTACAATATAAATAATAATTATATTGTAGCTATCTTAGGATTTATTTTTATTTTACAGGCAAATTTCAATTTATTTTAACTAGGTACAATAGCTATTAAATAGTTATAGTTAGTTAATCCAAGATGGCGTCCCTCGAATTCCGATTGGCTGATAGGATTCTATCAGCCAATCGGAATTAAGGTAGGAAAAATCTGATTGGCTGATTTAATCAGCCAATCAGATTGAGCTTGCATTCTATTGGCTGTTCCGATCAGCCAATAGAATGCGAGCTCAATCTAATTGGCTGATTGGATCAGCCAATCGGATTGAACTTCAATCATTTTTCCTACCTTAATTCCGATTGGCTGATAGAATCCTATCAGCCAATCAGAATTCGAGGGACGCCATCTTGGATGACGTCACTTATAGGAACCGTCATTCGTCGGGAAGTCGTCGGTGGAAGAAGAAGGCTCCGCGTCGGCTCGTCTGAAGATGGCTCCGCTCCGGATGGATGAAGATTGAAGACGCCGCCTGGATGATGACTTCAATCGGATGGAAGACTTCTTCAGCGCCCCTTGGATGATGACTTCAATCGGATGGAAGACTTCTTCAGCGCCCCTTGGATGATGACTTCAATCGGATGGAAGACTTCTTCAGCGCCCCTTGGATGATGACTTCGGCCGCTGCGGATGTCCTCTTCTGTTCCATCGGTGGTCGGCTGGCTGAAGACGGCTAAAGGTAGGATGATCTTCAGGGGGGGTAGTGTTAGGTTTATTTAAGGGGGGTTTGGGTTAGAGTAGTGGTATGTGGGTGGTGGGTTTTAATGTTGGGGGGGTTGTATTTTTATTTTACAGGCAAAAGAGCTGATTTCTTTGGGGCATGCCCCGCAAAAGGCCCTTTTAAGGGCTGGTAAGGTAATAGAGCTGTTTTAACTTTTTAATGTAGAATAGGGTAGGTCATTTTTTATTTTGGGGGGCTTTGTTATTTTATTAGGGGGCTTAGATTAGGTGTAAGTAGCTTAAAATTGTTGTAATATTTTTATAATTTTTGTAACTTATTTTTTTTAATTTTTTTTTTGTACTTTAGTTAGTTTATTTAATTGTATTTAATTGTAGTTATTTGTTGGTAATTTATTTAATTAATTTAATGATAGTGTAGTGTTAGGTTTAATTGTAACTTAGGTTAGGATTTATTTTACAGGTAATTTTGTATTTCTTTTAGCTAGGTAGTTATTAAATAGTTAATAACTATTTAATAACTATTCTAACTAGCTAAAATAAATACAAAGTTACCTGTAAAATAAATATAAATCCTAAAATAGCTACAATGTAATTATTAATTACATTGTAGCTATCTTAGGGTTTATTTTACAGGTAAGTATTTAGTTTTAAATAGAAATCATTTATTTAATGATAGTGTAGTGATAGGTGTAATTGTAACTTAGGTTAGTTTTTATTTTACAGGTAAATTTCTCTTTATTTTAACTAGGTAGTTATTAAATAGTTAATAACAATTTAATAGCTATTGTACCTAGTTAAAATAAATTGAAATTTGCCTGTAAAATAAAAATAAAAATAAAAATAAATTATAATTTATATTGTAGCTATCTTAGGGTTTATTTTAAAGGTAAGTATTTAGTTTTAAATAGGAATAATTTAGTTAATAAGAGTTATAATATTTAGATGTATTTAATTAGTATTTAAGTTAGGGGGGTGTTAGGGGGGTGTTAGCCTGTCAACACATTTTCTAGAAAAAAATCACCAAGTTAGTAAATTAAGATGACAAGTAATTGACCATGTTGGCCCACAAAGAAATGGTATGGACAGGGAAAGACTTTTAAATCAAAGAGAGTTGCAGTGGATCCCTAGGCTGGAGACTCTAAGACCTAAGGGTCTTAATAAAGATTATGATTTAACAGTGTTTCACTAAATTAGTGATTTTGGATCCTCTATGTACTAAATCTTTGTTTTAATAATATAGTATATTCAAAAAATATATAAAATATGTACTATTAGATGACATTACTGCATCTATTTTTTCTGTATACGCATTTTTTATCATGCTTTAAATTTTATGATATAATGTATTCATTACACAATGTTAAGATACTTACAGCCAGATTACGAGTTTGGCGTTATGAGTGAAAAAAGCATCGCTATGGCCCATAACGATGCTTTTTCCCTAACGCTGCTATTACAAGTCTTATAGGTATAGGTGTACCACACACCTTTTTGGCCGTCATGCAACGTCAGTACTGCACTTTTAAAAAAGTCCTTTTTCAATGAGACTTTCATAGCACCGGTATTACGAGTTTTGTGAGGAGGCCAAAAAGTGAGCGGTACAGAATAAAATGACAAGATCTGTAACGCCATCTAAAATCAGTAGTTATGAGTTTTAGGTTACAAAGCTGTAGCATAATAAAACTCATAACTAAAGTGATACAAAGTACACTAACACCCATAAACTACCTATTAACCCCTATACCGAGGCCCTCCCGCATCGCAAATAATAAAATACAATTATTAACCCCTAATCTGCCGCTCCGGACATCACCGCCACTTAAAAAATGTATTAACCCCTATTCCACCGCTCCCCAACATCATCACCCCTATAATAAAATTATTAACCCCTAAATCGCCGCCCTCTCGCATCAAAAACACTATTTAAATATAATTAACCCCTAATCTGCTGTCCGCCCACTCCGCCGCTATAATAAACCTATTAACCCCTAAACCTAACCCTAACGTATCCCTAACCCTAACACCCCCTAACTTAAATATAATTAAAAAAATCTAAATAAAACGACTATTATTACCTAAATAATTCCTATTTAAAACTAAATACAAACTTACCTGTAAAATAAACCCTAAAATAGCTACAATATAACTAATAGTTACATTGTAGTTAGCTTAGGTGTTATTTTTATTTCACAGGTAAGTTTGTATTTATTTTAACTAGGTAGACTAGTTAGTAAATAGTTATTAACTATTTACTAGCTATCTAGTTAAAATAAATACAAATTTACCTGTAAAATAAAACCTGAGTTACACTAACACCTAACATTACAATAAAATTAAATAAATTAAATTAACAAACTACAATTATCTAAATTACAAAAAAAAAATAAACACTGAATTACACAAAATAAAAAAAAGAAATTATCAAAAATAAAAACGAATTACTCCTAATCAAATAGCCCTATCAAAATAAAAAAGCCCCCCCCCCCCAAATAAAAAGAACCTTAGCCTACACTAAACTGCCAATGTCCCTTAAAAGGGCCTTTTGCAGGGCATTGCCCCAAAGAAATCAGCTCTTTTACCAGTAAAAAAAAAAATACAAACAACCCCCAACAGTAAAACCCACCACCCACACAACCAAACCCCCCAAATAAAATCCTATCTAAATAAACCTAAGGTCCCCATTGCCCTGAACAGGGCATTTGGATGGGCAATGACCTTAAAAGGGTATTTAGCTCTTTTACACTGCCCAAAACCCTAGGCTAAAAATAAAACCCACCCAATAAACCCTTAAAAAACCTAACACTAACCCCCGATG
Organism: Bombina bombina; assembly: GCF_027579735.1. Taxonomy (NCBI): domain Eukaryota; kingdom Metazoa; phylum Chordata; class Amphibia; order Anura; family Bombinatoridae; genus Bombina; species Bombina bombina. The sequence goes on from NC_069500.1 coordinate 944,191,602, forward strand.
ATCCACTTACAGTTTCTGAAGACTGTAAGACTTATCCAGGCGGCAGAAGTCCTCATCAAAGCGGGCAGAAGTCCTCCTCAAAGCGGGCAGAAGTCTTCATCCAAGCGGGCAGAAGTCTTCATCCAGAAGGCATCTTCTATCTTCATCCATTCGGCGCAGAGCGGGTCCATCTTCAAGACATCCGGCGCGGAGCATCCTCTTCTTACGATGGTTGCTGAAAAATGAATTTTCCCTTTAAATGACGTCATCCAAGATGGCGTCCCTTACATTCTCTCAGCCAACAGGAATAAAGGGGGGAAAAATCCTATTGGCTGTTGCAATCAGCCAATAGGATTAAGCTTGCATTCTATCAGCCAATTGGAATGTAAGGGACGCAATCTTGGATGACATAATTTAAAGGGAAACTTCATTCTTCAGCAACCATTGTAAGAAGAGGATGATCCGCGCCTGATGTCTTGAAGATTGACCCTCTCCACGCCGGATGGATGAAGATAGAAGATGCCGTCTGGATGAAGACTTCTGCCCGCTTGGATGAAGACTTCTGCCCGCTTTGAGGAGGGCTTCTGCCCGCTTCGATGAGGACTTCTGCGCCTGGATAAGTCTTACAGTCTTCAGAAACTGTAAGCTTAGATGAAGACTTCTGCCGGCTTCGAGAAGGACTTCTGCCCGCTTGGATGAAGACTTCTGCCGGCTTCGATGAGGACTTCTGCCGGCTGGATGAGGATGGATGTCCGGTGGATCGTCGGGGGTTAGTGTTTTTTTAAGGGTTTATTGGGTGGGTTTTATTTTTAGCCTAGGGTTTTGGGCAATGTAAAAGAGCTAAATGCCCTTTTAAGGGCAATGCCCATCCAAATGCCCTTTTCAGGGCAATGGGGAGCGTAGGCTTATTTAGATAGGGTTGTAAAGGCCATTCGCAGCTTAGTGTTGGCTAGGGTTTTTTTTTTATTTGGAGGGGGGGGGGCTTTTTTATTTTGATAGGGCTATTAGATTAGGAGTAATTCGTTTTTATTTTTGATAATTTCTTTTTTTTATTTTGTGTAATTTAGTGTTTATTTTTTGTAATTTAGATACTTGTATTTTGTTAATTTAATTTATTGTAATGTTAGGTGTTAGTGTAACTCAGGTTAGGCTTTATTTTACAGGTAATTTTGTATTTATTTTAACTAGGTAGTTATTAAATAGTTAATAACTATTTACTAAATAGTCTACCTAGTTAAAATAAATACAAACTTACCTGTGAAATAAAAATAACACCTAAGCTAACTACAATGTAACTATTAGTTATATTGTAGCTAGCTTAGGGTTTATTTTACAGGTATTTATTTTTAAATAGGAATTATTTAGTTATTAATAGTAAGTTTTATTTAGAATTATTATTATTATTATTTTTTTTTTTTTATATATTTTTATTGAGGTATAGTTTTGGCGGACAAATATATTATCATAACATTATAGAAGTATATTCCAAGTCAACAGGGTTTATCATAAGAGTTACATACTGAAGTTGCATATGCATATACAATAAACAATGTTTTCTAATTCCATTTCATGGAGCCAATAATATTTACAATTTAAGAAGAAACACACACATATTAAGGCTAGGCTCATGAGTATACCTATCAAGCAGTTAAGTTTTGGCAAAGAAACATAATATTACAGTATTATATAGGTAAATTCCAAGTTGACAAGATTTATCACGAGTTGTATAATAAAACTGCATATATAATAAACAATGTTTGCTATATCCACAACATGGAACCAAAAATGTTAACAGATGCTAAAAAAAATTCTACCGCACGCCAATAGAAATTTTAAACCTTCTTATTTATCTGGAAAGGCCACTCTTGGACCCCATACCATGTGTATTAAATGACGCTTACAGAAGGTTACTTTGACTTAGAAGAGATCACTTGTGGATCTCATTATCTGAACCTCATAATTTTAGTATTATTTTGCTATATGTTTATAATGAAGGGGGTATGAAAAATTATCCTTCTGGGAATATTGGTTTACTTGCTGTATTTGGTAACTTTTAAACTAGTAACAACTGGCAACATTTACAAAGGGCACTAGAAATGATATAGGAGTACCAGTTCCTGTCCATTAATGAATGGTTAGGCAGAGTATAGAGCTAACAAGGAACATATTTACAACTTTACAACTCTGGAGATCCCCTCAGGGAGTGTGAATAGGAGAGAAGATCTAAAATGGACTAAATTAGTCAAAAGAGGCTACCTGAAAGAGATGCTTATAGGAAATGTTGAGGTTCACCTTCATGTTCATAGCTAAATGGTATGTCTTTTAAGGAGAATTAATAATAAAGTAGGGCATAATGATTCACATCAGGAAAGAAGATATGACTACTAAAATGAATAATGTATGAAAGTTCAGAAGGAGTGAAACTGGTGATCAGGAGACAATAACATATTTACTTTAGATGCTAGACAGTTACCTAATAGATTGTGAGATATGCATGCAACTAATCCAGCCCAACTACCCCCTTAGATATAACACTATATGAACAGGTACCACATAGAAATTTGCGTGTAGCACAAGGAACAAAACAAGAGTATATGGCGCTCTCCTTTACTCCCTATGCTAAAAACATTAGTGCAGGGCCAGCTGACACAGCATGCGTAGCTGATATTTTAAGGGAGATAGACAAAAAGGTTAAGCTTATAACACTGAGCATATCAGGGAGAGACAACGTTAACACTATATAGGATTAGGTAGGTTGGGCTACAAGTTTGGAAGTTAGCTGCTTGAATGATTACGAAAAACAACAAGTAAATAAGTGATTAGATACAGTGAAATCCGGTATCCTCATCTCAAGTTCACAAACATCCGGCAAATTCAAAAACTGTGATAATAGTCAGTCTAGGGAATATTTTAAAGGTGAAATGTGTGAAACATAGTAGCCTCGCAGTAAAGTTCGTCCACCATATACATATATCTGGATGCCCAATCTGGGGTATTAAATGTCTAGAGATGTAACATGCTTCGCACCTACACCAATGAGCCCATAACGGACCATGCAAGAGAGAGCATAAACAGGCAGCCATCATCGCCTTGTCCCCCAAACAAGAGAGGTGAGCATGCCTCCAGGGTTCCATACAAAACAGTGCCATGTCATACAATGGTATAAGTGCGGTCCCTGCAAAGCTGTCGGTGGGTGTCCTAGGTCTTGGAGGAGTAAGCACAACTCCTGCATAGCTAGAGAGGGGTGATCAGGAAGTAATGATAGGTGCTTGGACTCACGGACCCGTGCTGGAGTTAAGTGCGCTGGCGGAGCGAAATCTGCGATTACACTATCCCGTGGGCCGCCAGCTGAGAGCTCTGCAACAGTAATGGGACAAGCCTGAACCAGGTAAGTAGGTTTCTCTATAGCGGTCTCCAGGTTCAGCGGTATCACTCCATACGGTTCCACGGACTTGAGATCCCAATCACTCACATTCTCTTCATGGGTATGGTGTAGGCGCCGGGGCCCCAAAACGCCATCCATCCCACTGTCTAGCTTGTCAAACTTAGCTGGAGTTAATTGTGAAGCCGAGTGAGCTCCATTACAATCAGGCACGGGGTAAAGCTTATCCGCCAATGTAGCATGATGTCTCATGAGCAAACTGCGCATTTGCGCAAAGAAGCTTGTCGGAATCTCCATATTAGATAGCAATCATCAGGCGTTAGACAGGAGCTTAGTAAGCGATGTTGCTCATACAGATGCGATGCCCAGCTAGTCAAATCAGGCACCTTAAGGTGCCGCTTAACGACAAGGCCCAGATGTGCCTCGCCGGGGGGCTGAAATGAAGGCCTCAGCCTTAAAGTTTGTTCCGGGAGCTCCAAGCTTCTTTAATCGCTACAATTAAGGGCTCATCTGAAGTAGGATCTATGATAAAACAAAGATGTGTTCAGGGAGCTAACAAATGAGCCCTCAGAAGTATTATATCAATCAAAAATTTCTTAAATGCTGGAGCAGAGTGGAATTGTGCGACCTATCATGGCCGCCACCCGGAAGTTCCCCCTATTTAGAATTATTTTAATTATGTTAAAGTTAGGGGGTGTTATGGTTAGGGTTAGATTTAGGGTTAGGTTTAGGGGTTAATATATTTATTTAGTGTTAGTGATGTGGGAGGCCAGAGGTTTAAAGGTTAATAACTTTAGTATAGTGGCGACGGCGACATTCGGGGCGGCAGATTAGGGGTTAATAAGTGTAGGTAGGTGGCGGCGACATTGGGGGCAGCAGATTAGGGGTTAATAAGTGTAATGTAGGTGTCAGCGATGTTGGGGGCGGCAGATTAGGGGTTTTTAGACTCTGGGTTTATGTTAGGGTGTTTAATCATACATTTTTTTTCCCAATAGACATCAGTGGGGCTGCGTTACGGAGCTTTACGCTCCGCGATTGCAGGTGTTAGGCTTTTTTTAGCCGGCTCTCCCCATTGATGTCTATGGGGAAATCATGCATGAGCACGTCAAAACACAGCTTGTATTTGGGTATGAGGTATGGAGCTCAATGCAACCATATCGCTCGCACAAGCCGTTTTTTTGCAAACCTGTAATAGCAGCGCTATGAAAGGTGAGCGGTTAAAATAACATACACGTTATTAGCGAGCCAGCCATAACGCAAAACTCGTAATCTGGCTGTTAGTTATTTATGTATAAAATGATTGTTGTCATAAGGAATGTATTATATATGACCGCAATTACTGGTTTCGTCCACTAGGTGGCAGGAGATAACCAAAAATGAAGGGATTGGCGCCAAAAATGCCTTTAAAAATGTATCCAAAGTGTATGCATAACATGTATGATTAAGGGGGAGACCCCGAAATGTTACTTTTGTTTTTTTAATCTGTTGCCAATAAAATAAGTGTTACTTTTTAAGGTGCTGTGGGCCGTCCTTGAGATTTGCATTACTTCTGGGGGATTTGCAGATACCCAGGTTTTCACGTGCACCAGAGACACTCACTGCTGTATCACCACTTGGAGTTTAGCTGTAGCCAATTAGGGACAGTTATAAATAGGTCTTTAGAATGTGCAGCCAATGGTTGTGTGGAATATAACAGTGTTCTGCACTTCCATTTCTAACAGGAACTGAAAAGTTCACAATTTCAGAATGGAATTACAGGAAAAGGGTCAAAATAAATATGAAAGTATATTGTAGAGTTTTTTTCTATACATACGATTTATACTTTTATATTGCCATCTCAAAGTGTTTAATGTCCCTTTAATTGCTCTGTCACCTCGGGACACTTTTGTTTGGGATGATTTGACGGGCAATCCTTGTGCAATAGTACATGCCGGCAGTGGACATATTGCGCAAACACAGGCGGGCAGGTTCCCAAATTCTAATCCTTGTCCGTTCATTTCTGTGTACATGGCGCCCATTGAAGTAATCACAATCCAAACAATAACACTATTTTTGTGTGTGTATATATAGAAGACACATTGGGGTAGATTTATTAAATGTCGAGCGGACAGGATTCGCTGCACAAGCTTTTCTGGTGGCTAGCAGGGGCTGTCAATCATTCCGATCAGATTGAAAGCCACCTTACCTTACGATCGCTGCTTCTTAACTTACATTTCAGGCCTGAAACGAGGGACCTATGAAGTAGCATCCGTTGCTTAATAAATGGAGCCCATTGAATTCAACAGCCAAAGGTATTTGATAACTGCTCAACACCCAATGATTGATCCATAACACACATCGACCACTGATCTGCGCATGCTAAGTCCCAGCTCACCGTAGTAATAAACAGCCACTTTTAATGGCTGGTTATTTATTGCGTGCCCGAAAACAGGCGAATTTTCCTGTTTATGGGCCCGCAATAAATTAGCGCTACACTTGTAATCTAGCACAAAATGTTTTTCATGGTTTGAAATACCACTGCTAAATTATGTAAAAAATTATATAATCTTTCTAAAAAAATGCAGTATTTAAAAATGTTTTTGTCTAAAAACTTGTAAAGTAAAAGCAATTTAAAGTGAAACTAATTTAACTAAGCCCCATTCTGCCACTAGCAGGAAGTACCTATTAGACTTTGAGAATTAGCAGACGAGTTTCTATCAGCCAATAAGCATTTGCAAGAAGTATCATGCATTGTGCATTATTTGGGAGGACACACGTTGTACTGCTATATAAGTTTCAATTTAACTATATCATACTTCACTTTTTCTTTTTTCAGACAAAAACATCATGTTTAAATTCTGCTATATAATATGGATATGCACTTTTAAATTATTGGTCATATTTTTTGCAATGGGAATTGAAAGCAAAAACATTTGAAGTTATGTGAAAATGTGTTTTTCTAAAGGATTGAAATTACCTTGAATTTGAAAAAACCTTAAAAACACAGGCAAATCATATCACCCAGCTCTTTTAATGGGTTGAACCAGACCACATTAAATGAAAATACTGATGCTTATTAATAATAAGTACATGCTGGTGTATATTATTACAATTATTATTATTAAAGGATTACTTTCTGTTATAATTTTTAAGCTAAACAACTAACATATTGAAGTTAATAAACATTAATTAAAACCTACTGACCTATATTTTCTCCAAAACGAAGTTTCATAACGTTCTAAAAGTTATATCTTTTATTCGCTGATGATGTCACGATATCCTGCCCACTATTTTCAGCACTGAGTGTTCAAAATACTTAAACCAATAACTTTGTGTTTAAAGCGCCATTTTGAAACTTAGGTATTGTAAACGGATTGGTACAGAGCGAAGGATACCCACGGAGTGGGTTTGGAAAACAATTCAATTTGCAGACAAGATTTCTGATATACGGTAGAGATATGTTAATGAAATGCTATTGATAAAAAGCGTATTTGGGGTAGTTAGTCAGTAACAGGCATAGAAAATATTTACTTACAGTGGCCCTTTAACGGGCTATTAAAATAATTTTAAATTACACATCCACAATCCATAAAATATGGATTTCATGTAAATATTGACAAATAGTAGATGCTTATTAAATGCAAATGCAATGCAGAAAGCAAAACGTATTCTAAGAAACCTGTGACTTATTATTCCCAGCGAGCTAAAAATGAATAATAACAAAACATACCCAATTTCTGTGATCCCTTAACATCTCCATCATATATTTCAACTGCATCCTTACAGCCAGCTGACCCTGCAGGTTCTAAGTCAAAGGAGGTGAAGGCCAATCTTATTTTTTGACCCGTGGGAACGGAAATCTTCCACTGTGCAGTAGACAAATACATTCTCATTAGACTGAAATAATAACATGGCGCTTACATATCAAATAATCACAATTAATCAGAAAAATATTTTTGCATTAAATAGCCACAATCAATTCTATTACAAACAGTCTATCTTATATTTGTGTTAATAGTAAATTGAATAATATTGCCTGTAGTTAAAATAAGAGGCAACAAAATAGTTTAGAGATCCAATCAAAATTCTTCTTTCATGATTCAGACAGAGCATTAAAGCATTTTTGAATATGCACGTTTATGCCCCTTTAAAGGGACATGAAACCCAAATTTTGTCTTTCATGTTGCAGATAGAGCATTTCAATGTTAAGAAACTTTCCAATTTACTTCTATTATATAATTTGCTTCATTCTTTTTGTATTCTTTTTTTAAAAGCATATTTAGGTAGGCTTAGGACCAGCAATGCACTATTGGGAACTTTTCATACAAGCAATGCCTTTGTTGTAATGTGTACATTGTAAGTGATTATTAAATTAATAGACTTGGATTCTATAATCGCACACCTTAATTAATCTGTATGTAATTGAAGCTTTATTTAATAAGAGCCAGGAAATTAAGTCACACCTGGCCCCAGATTCCCTGTAGTGTCTTGCAACATACATAACATATTATTATTCATTTTTCAGCATGCAATGTTTAATACAATGCAGCCTGTATTTTACTGGTGTGTTTGGTGTTTTTAAAAGGACATTAAACACTTCTTGCTTTTATGTAAAATTGTGCTTATCCCACACTCCCTAGAGAGGCCAAAAAGCAAATTGAATAATCTGCAAATAGCTGGTTTAGGCAATTTGCAGTAGTTTGAAAACCTAAGTTAGAGAATATTTTTCCTCTCTAGGGAGCATGGAAGGGAGCTCACAGTTTACATTAAAGCAAGAGGTTTTTATGGCCTTTCAAGGTTCAGGTCTACAGAGATATTTAAAACTCAGAACCCCCCCCCCATTTATCAAAGCACATATGGACAAGGTTCCCAACTACGGAGCTCTCTGACTGTCATTGCATTGAGTGGATGGTTACCGCTTCTTTACTTGCAGTAAGCAGGTTTGCATCAGCCTGTCCCGCAAGGACTTCAAAGCAGCTTCTACTGCATGTTAAATGGATCACTAAATGTTGAAATTAAGGTCCTACTATGGTGAAACATCTAACTCTGGGTATGTTATTCCAAATAAACATTAATTTACAATTAGCTATTCAAGCTTTAGTTCTACTGCCTAATTATGTATGCACAGTTATGCTAATTAGCATGTTTTTTTTGTTTTGTTTTTAAAGCAAGCTGGTAAGCCAATGTTTACCTGATAGATGGCATTATTCTTGTAAGTGTTTTCAGTGGTCACTGGTGTTCCAAAATCCCCTGTGTTACTTTGCAAATGTCCACCCCCTCCAGCAACCTCTGAAAAAAATAATTAATAACTATAATTATTCAATGCAACTTAAAGGACAAAATTAAGGCAAAATTAAATTTTGATGATTCAGATAGAGCATGCAATAAACAACTTTCCAATGTACCTCTATTATTACATTTGTTAAAAAGCATATCTATGTAGGTTTAGGATTAGCAATGCACTGCCAAGATATAGTTGGTGATTGGTTGCTCATATGCCTTGTGTCATTGGCTCACCAGATTTGTTCAGCTAGTTCTAAACACTATATTGCTGCTCTGCTTCTTATCTTAACTATAAGTTTAACTCTTTTGCATAACACAGAGTTATATGCAAGCAACAATACTGTAATAAAATGCTCTAACACATTAGAGCACTGTTTGCCCTTTTATATCTCATTATTATAAATAATTACATTTGTAAATAATGATTTGAAAAAGAGTAACATTTTGTAATGTTGTAGTGACCTATATAACAACTTCACTTAATAAAATCGCATTATATTATATATGATGTATGTATGAAATCTATTTGTAGACTTCACAAATGTGTATCCAATTAATTGTTTATGATTATATTGCAAATTCATATTAAATAGAGTAATAGTCAGATTAATAGATATAGCATGAAGCTATAAAGAGAATAAAGATTGACTGCACACCTAGCTACTAACTATAGCTTAAAGGGACATGTTAACCATATATTGAATTATTTGAAAGTTCTACAGCTTATCTATAAAGCACTGACAAGAAAGTATCACATAAGCATCTCTGTGTAAGATATGCAGATATTTTACCTTGAGATTTCTTCAGCTCACCAGAGTGAGTGTTATGTGAGCAGTTATTCATCAGCTACTCTATCTATTGGCATCGTCATGGTTAAAAAAACACCAAAGCCAATCAGTATCCTCACACTTTGCTTTACTGGGCTCTCATAGCATTACACCATAATATTACAAAATTTCATAGTAAACATTTTTAAACTGAGGAGTGAAATAAAGGGACTGTGCCTGCACATGCTAGATGCATGTTTCCTTGCAAGTCTCAGGACTAACATCCTGATTGGATGCTTAAAGTCACTTTACAATGGGATGTGGCTACCAAGAAAATTTTAGAGATAATTTATCTTCCTTTTTTATTTTTACAAAGAGATATTCATGTGATATTTCTAGTCAGCTTTTTACAGATATGTTGCATTACTTTCAAGTGATTCAGAATATTGATTACATGTCCCTTTAACAAATATTTTTCAGTTGCCCTATGTTTAATGCTTAAACGTCTATAATGAGAGAAATCTTTCTAATTCACGTTTATGGAATCACCTTTTGAGTTGTTAAACCAAGTGCTACGGTCTGATGAAGTAAAACTTGAGCTTCTCGACTACAGTAGCCAAAGGTAGGTTAACTGAACTTACCTGATATTTTACTTGGCTCAATAGCTTTATATTGAGCCTTAAATCCCTTATCTGTTGTTTTACTGTTGCTTGTGAAGGAAATGAGCAGACTGTTTCCAACTGAAACCAATGGCTGGGGCTTTGAATGCCCACAATATGTACCTAAGGTAAAAAAGTAAATTTTATTCCAAAGCAAATAGTCTAAAGTACTATCATAACAGTTAACAGTGGAGCAAGTCAGGCACATAAACATTTTAACACATTTTTAACATAGTAAAACCCATCTCTATATACCAACAAACACATAGGGGGCTATCTATCAAGGCTCCGAATGGAGCTTGACGCCCCGTGTTTCTGACAAGCCTGCAGGCTCGCCAGAAACAGCAGTTATGAAGCAGTGGTCTAAAGACCGCTGCTTCATAACCCTGTCTGCCTGCTCTGAGCAGGCGGATAGGAATCGCAGTATAAACACAATATTTTGTGGCAGCCGTTGGTCACGACGCAAGATGCCCCACACCATACTTAGTTAGACAACTGACTGCCTTTGGCCCTTTGACTTCTTACTTTAGAGATGTCTGACGAGATCCCCATTCCCCCCCTCCCTCCTTTCTCTCCCCTTCCCCCGAGAATATATTGTACTGTATCGACTACAAATTTGTTTTCATACGCTATAACTGACTATTTAATGTTCCCTTCCCTTTGAGTGGAAGGAATGTCTTATATGTTAATATTTCGAAAAGACTTGTAATCGGATCTTTGTGTCCGAACATTTGATATTTGTCTTTATGTGTAGGGGTCCTGCGAGTCCCCAAGTGTTACTTGTAACGTCTAAACCAAATAAAAATTCATCTTTAAAAAAAAAAAAAGTAGGGCACACTAAAAAAAGTTTTGGCTACGTTAAGATACTTTGGTTAAAATAACCATCCACTGCTGATAACAGATTGTGAGTTACTGTTTGCGGAGGTCACACAAAAGATAACGCACCTGCAATATTGAATGCGCTCCACTTCTATCTCTTTATGGTTAAGATTTATGGCTATATATGTGTGTGATAACTTGTTAACACAAATCATTATGTCCCCACTTATAAATCAGGAGCAAATTTAGTGACATTTAGATAAAACATTCTTTGGATAAAACTTTATAACATTATTGCACACAGCACAAAATTAATATGGCAAAAATATTTTTAGACTATTACATGGCATGAAAGGAACATTCTAGCAACACAACAGGACATAAAGCACAAATTTAAAAAAAAGTTTCCAATTGACTTCTATTATCAAATTTGCATTGTTCTCATGTTATTCTTTGTTGAAGAGATATCTAGATAGGTAGCGTGCACATTTCTGGAGCTATACATGACAGGAAATAGGGCTGCCATCTAGTGCTCTTGCTAATGTATAACGTTGCAAAACTGCTGCAGAAACGTGCACACTCCTGAACTTACCTTCCTGCTTTTCAACAAAGGATAACAAAAAACGAAGAAAATTTGATAGTTGAAGTAAATTGGAAAGTTGTTTAAACTGTATGTTCTATCTGAATCCTGAAATAAAGATTTTGGGTTTAACTAATTAGGGCATGCAGCTTTTGCACTACTCATGCTCCAGCTCAATGTATTTCATTAACCCCTGCAAAGGGGTTATATACATAGTTAAAATCTCACTTGTGAGCAGAAGAGAACTGCTGGTCTAAAGCAGGAAACAGTTATATGAACCAATCGGCAGAGGCAGACACAGGACTCCACCAATCAATTACTGGCTGTGTTCAACTTGGCAGTTGTAGTTCTTTGTGCTTCAAGCAGGATTTAAAGCATGCTTTTTACTCCTTTATGGGTATTAAACACTTATAGTTGGAGCCTCAATAGTGATAAAATGACACGCTCTAATGACATAAGGAATTACTCTTGTGCACTGGAATATGCTTTTTACTCCTTTATGGGTATTAAACACTTATAGTTGGAGCCTCAATAGTGATAAAATGACACGCTCTAATGAGATAAGGAATTACACTTGTGCACTGGAATATGCTTTTTACTCCTTTATGGGTATTAAACACTTATAGTTGGAGCCTCAATAGTGATAAAATGACACGCTCTAATGAGATAAGGAATGACTCTTGTGCACTGGAATATGCTTTTTACTCCTTTATGGGTATTAAACACTTATAGTTGGAGCCTCAATAGTGATAAAATGACACGCTCTAATGAGATAAGGAATTACACTTGTGCACTGGAATATGCTTTTTACTCCTTTATGGGTATTAAACACTTATAGTTGGAGCCTCAATAGTGATAAAATGACACGCTCTAATGAGATAAGGAATTACACTTGTGCACTGGAATATGCTTTTAAATAATTACAGGTGTCATGACTCATTGTAAGTAATGATTTGCTTTTCATTATAAATAATGACTGCTGGTTCTGAGCAGAAGCTGCCGCTGGTCCAATCAGCAGCGCTAGTTGCACATCTGATCTGTGTGATTAGCACTGCTGAATGGATCAGTGGTGAGTTCCGCTCAGGGCCAGCAGTGCTCCAAGTGCGCTGAGCGGCACTTGTAGTGTGTGTTTAATTCCTCTGCCGGGGTTAAACACACAGTTGTGTAGGATCAATAGTCTTATAATTACATGCTCTAATGGTTTCAAAACATATGTTCACTCTGATTTAACTTTCATTCTTGTCAAATGTGTGGATGTGCATCCCCGTCAGTAAATACAAGTCGTCCCTAGCAGCCAGTCAGCAACAGATAACGAAGTATCAGTGGTGGGAAAACATGTTTCCTGTGCATGCTTTAGTTTACATTATTATTATTATTATAGTTTATTTATGAAGCGCCAACATATTCCGCAGCGCTGTCCATGGATACAATTCATTTAAATAAACCAATAATATAAAACTTGTAAGAGACAGGACACAATTTACAAACACATACAGGAGGAATTGAGGGCCCTACATTAAACAGCTTTACATGCAAATATATTTTATAATACGTATAGGATGCTATTTAATATGCGTGATAGATTATTTGTGCACAATAGACAAACTACTAATTTAAAACTCAAATTTGATATATGCTCAGAGAATAAATTAAATACGCAATATTTACTATGACTCATTTCAGATGGATGAAATGAGAAAACAGCAACATTACTCATCCTTTGGCTGTATTTACGTATTCTTTAATAATTTGTACCGGCATTTAAACCTCACAGATATATTCTGTTTTTAACCTTTAAAACAACCTGCAGTTATATTTAATATAATGATACAAGCTTTACGCACATGCAGAGAGATTGGATGTTTTCCTCTGACTGTTGTTTCAGGTTCACAGTAACTAAGTCAGACGTGTTAACTCAGTCAGAAAGGATGTTAGTCAAGGAATCATTTTAAAAGGAGCAATGCTGTCACATTTATTCCCCATGGAAATGAAATTGGGCAACAGTCACAAAAGATTAAATTAAAACGTTACCTGTTATTTTGTTATAAGTTAGAACATTATTTGTAACTCCAATGAAAAAGTTAGAGATAATTATGTTTTTAGGTTAAAAGAAAGTATTTTAAACTGTATTATGTTTAAAAAAATAAATAAAAAAAATTCCTAAATAAAACTACATGTTGTTTGAGGAGGTAGCTTTATTTCCACCAGTTAAGCAATGTTAGGTGTCTTTATCAGCCAGTGAACAGTTAAAGGGACAGTAAAGTCAAAATTAAACTTTAACGATTCATACAGAACATATCATTTTAAACAAGGTTCCAATGTACTTCTGTTATCAAATTAGTTTTGTTCTCTTTTTTTATCTTTTATTGAAGAGTAAAACTTAGTGGACTCATAAGAGCTCAGGAGTGTGCACGTGTCTTTAATACTCTATTGCGGCAGTGCTTTGCAACATCATTTGTAGCTTTGTTATACAATGTTGCAAACACTGCTGCCACAGAGTAATAAAGACACGTGCACACTCCTGAACTCTTAAAGGGACATGAAAACCAAATTTTTTCTTTCATGATTTAGAATGAGCATGCAATTTTGAGTAACTTTCTAATTTATTTCTATTATCTAATTTGCTTTATTCTATTGATATCCTTTGCTGAAAATCATATCTAGATAGGCTCAGTAGCTACTTATTGGTTGCTGCACATAGATGCCACGTTCGATTGGCTCACCAATGTGCATGGCTATTTCTTCAACAAAGGATATCTAAAGAATGAAGAAAATTAGATAATAGAAGTAAAGTGGAATGTTGCTTAAAATGGTATTCTCTATTTGAATAATGAAAGAAAAATATTGGATTTAATGTCCCTTTAAGACCCTGCCTAGTTTTACTCTTCAATAAAAGATATCCAGAGTACAAAGAAAATTTGATAACAGAAGTAAATTGAAAAGTTGTTTATATTTGCATGCTCTTTTTGAATAATGAAAGTTTAATGCTGAGGTTTACCTTTTTCACACAAAAAAAGCTTTAGACATGAAAAAAACACAAGCTTACACACTTGTTGAAGAAATGGTTATGGTAGAAGCTATGCTAATGTTTGTAAGAATGGACAAATCCTGACAGATAATAAATGTATATAATCTTTTTGTTCCACTACTGTTTATTTTCTCACAGAAAGAACTAATCCATGTTGTGCAGCAGAACTCTCAGGCTCAGGAACAACAATGTGGTACACTGTCATACCTCCCAACATTTCAAAATTCAAAAGAGGGCCCCCCCCCCGCGGCAAAAAATTGAAATGTGGTGGGCGGGGCTTAAAAATCATAAGATTAAAGTAATATAAATAAAATTTCAAATAAAGTCATATATTTTAATACACTTACGGCTAGATTTGGAGTTTGGCTCCTAACGCTGGTTTTAGGCTACCGCCGGTATTTGGAGTCAGTCAGGAAAGGGTCTAACGCTCACTTTTCAGCCACGACTTTTCCATACCGCAGATCCCCTTACGTAAATTGCGTATCCTATCTTTTCAATGGGATCTTTCTAACTCCGGTATTTAGAGTCGTGTCTGAAGTGAGCGTTAGAAATCTAACGACAAAACTCCAGCCGCAGAAAAAAGTCAGTAGTTAAGAGCTTTCTGTGCTAACGCCGGTTCATAAAGCTCTTAACTACTGTGCTCTAAAGTACACTAACACCCATAAACTACCTATGTACCCCTAAACCGAGGTCCCCCCACATCGCCGCCACTCGATTACATTTTTTTAACCCCTAATCTGCCGACCGCCACCTACGTTATCCTTATGTACCCATAATCTGCTGCCCCTAACACCGCTGACCCCTATATTATATTTATTAACCCCTAATCTGCCCCCCACAACGTCGCCTCCACCTGCCTACACTTATTAACCCCTAATCTGCCGAGCGGACCGCACCGCTATTATAATAAAGTTATTAACCCCTAATCCGCCTCACTAACCCTATAATAAATAGTATTAACCCCTAATCTGCCCTCCCTAACATCGCCGACACCTAACTTCAAACATTAACCCCTAATCTGCCGACTGGAGCTCACCGCTATTCTAATAAATGTATTAACCCCTAAAGCTAAGTCTAACCCTAACACTAACACCCCCCTAAATTAAATATAATTTAAATCTAACGAAATAAATTAACTCTTATTAAATAAATTATTCCTATTTAAAGCTAAATACTTACCTGTAAAATAAATCCTAATATAGCTACAATATAAATTATATTTATATTATAGCTATTTTAGGATTTATATTTATTTTACAGGTAACTTTGTATTTATTTTAACCAGGTACAATAGCTAAAATAGTTAAAATAATTACAAAATTACCTGTAAAATAAATCCTAACCTAAATTACAATTAAACCTTACACTACACAGGGGGCGGAGCCTACAGCTGTAGAGACAGGACGTGTCTTGTGGGAGCTCCTGGTTCTACTATAGAGTTTTATGCTATATTTTGTTGATTTTCCTCTACAAAATTCCTCAACCTGTAGATGGGGGCCAGAGGATTACTACAAGATTCAAGAAATTGACAATCCTGGGGGAAACTCTCTGGATTGACCTCTCTGTTTAAGTTCTGCAGCTAGGCCTCAAGGCTGTCGCATTCATACAGTGTCTGACAGTTTTTGGAGCCGGGGCTTTTGCATATTCCCCCCCCTGGGAGACTGGGGTTACGAGTAGTACTATTTACTACACATCATTCATACATACATCTACCTGTTTAACAACATGGAACCTGACACAGCTATACCAATCGAGGAGATTTGTAATCTCTTAAATGAACATTTCTTACAGCTCATGGAAAAGATGGCGGCAGCATGGGCTTACGAAGAAAACCTTGCTAACACTGAGCCCGCTTTAATGAATACCAAACGAGCAGGGGACCCCAAGCCCTTCACACACTACGGGTATCTGAGCTCGCCTGCAACACAGCAAGACAGCGGAACCTTACTAAACAAGGTGCTGAAGATTGGTAAAGGG